>NW_014569584.1:522701-806032 GCF_001313835.1 Polistes canadensis
TATATATTAAAATATATAAATTATATTTTAGTTTATATATTATAGCATAAGTTTTTATTTCTAAATATATTTGTTTATTACTTTATTGTTGTTCTTTTAAATTTATATCCGTTGTATCGTTCAAATATATTAATCATTTTCAAACGTATAACGCAAGAGAAGATTTGTTCGTTCATATCCAACAAGCGAATTCATCGAACCAACAATAATTCATCGTATTTTGGTACGCAATAGTACATAGCGATAGTGAGTTAAATCGGTACGCGTTGGTGCTTTTGCACGGGCACACTAGTTTGTTTCAGATATAAAACAAAAGCTCGTTAATCTGAATGCGTAAACTTTTTTAACTCTATTTACTAGGATTGATATTATAAATTAGATTATGTTTTAATTGTTCAATAACGAATATATAAAATTCTATATACGTTGACAATGATTTATTCAATTTTAGGTAATTCTTGGTGGTGGAAGGCGTCATTTTGTTCCCAAAGTGACATTGGATCCGGAAGAACCTGACAAAGAAGGCAGAAGATTAGATGGAAGAAATCTAATCGAGGAATGGTCTCGTAATAATCGTATACGAAAAGTTTCCTCAAGATACGTCTCCAATAAGGAACAATTCGACAGTGTTGATCCACGACAAGTTAATTACTTGTTAGGTTAGCTCAAATACAAATTTTCTATACATTTAATTATAAAGAACTCGATTCGATTTTGGTCTGGCGATAAAATAAAATGAAAAAAAAGAAGAAGAAGAAAAAAAACAAAGAAAAACAAACGGGATGGTTTAGAAAATATAAAAAGTCGGAACTTGCGTGTTCCGCTGATTTAATTTACTTCTTGTTTTATTTTGTTTTCTATTTTATTTTTCTGTTTTTTTTTTTTTTTCTTTAAACATTGCATCCATACTTTTAGATTAATAACGTAGCAATTTATTTGTACGGTTAAGCTAGTAGTACTGTTCGTTTTATATTGTTGATTCTTTTCTTTTGTAGCAATCCTTCCGTTCTATACACACGCGTCCTGTGTGCGTGTTATTTGTCAGTGTGTTAAAACACAATATTCATTCGGGCATAAAATGTCGCGTTTGGAAATAACAAACACAAACATATACATATATATATAAACACATGTATAGGAATTGTGTATAAAGGAAGAGAGAAAAAGAGAAAGAGAGAGAGAGAGAGAATGGACATGTAAATAAATAGCTATACTTATTTTAAAGGACTATTCGCTTATTCTCACATGGACTTTGATGTGGATCGCAACACGAACAGTACTGGGGATCCTTCTCTGACAGAGATGACCTTAAAGGCATTGCATATTCTCGCGAAGAATCCGGAAGGATACTTTCTCTTTGTGGAGGGTAAGAAAAATTAGAAATATTTTTTTATCTTCTTTTTTTTTTTTATGCGTAGACTTAGAAAAAAAAAACTGATGTATGTACTTATATAATATGATAAAATAAAATGAAGATATTAAATACCATTGATAAAGGTTTTAATTAATATGTACAATTTAATTAATTTATTTACGAATAACTTCATGCCGTAAATTTGAAATCGTTTTGCCCGCGCATCGTAAAAATATCGACAACTTCGTGGTGTTGATTTTTCGGTCGCATATAACTTCACTTTCCAAAATGCGCCAAAAGAAGTATATAACTTCAAAAACATATAATATATTTCGATGAATATCATAAAACTATGAGCGTGTTTCTATGGACGATCGATTACGTGAAAAAGTCTTACAAAATAAATAAACGTTGTATATATTATATTTTTATTTACTAGTCTCGACGCGACAAGTTGAAAACTATGTAATAAATTTCATGGGAAATATTCTGAAAAATATCAATATTGTTTCGCCGCGTCTCACTGTGTTAGATTTTATTTCTATTTCAAAAATCACTTTTTTCTTCCCGATGATGTTCGATTCTATGATATCAAAAATATAATTGAAAATGATATGAGAAAAACAAAATATTGTATTTTTTACCCAAGAACTGAACTGATTTTTTACAGTTACCGAACGATAAACAAGACAAAAATAAAATATATTGTATAACAGGAATAAATGAATCTTTTCAACGTTGGAATCACATGACTCGAGTTCAATGATTTTTTCTGTTTATGCTTGGAATTGTAAGAAACAAATTTACGCGTAACATAAATTTCGACGCGTTGCTAGTATAGAAACGAGACTCTTTTTTTCTCAACGTAAAATAGAAAAAAGAAATTGGGATAGAAATAAAAATAGATTCAAATATAAATATAGAAATAGAAGTAGAGAGAGAGAGAGAGAGAGATTGGGAGAAAGAGAGAAAACAATAAAAAGAAACCGAAAGAAAAAATTGACGATTTATGTTTCAGGTGGTAGAATAGACCATGCCCACCATTACAATAACGCTTATCGCGCCCTAGACGAAACCTTAGCGTTGGAAAAAGCAGTTCGAGCAGTCATGAAGGAAGTTGACCTTACGGAAACTCTGATCGTCGTGACGGCCGATCATTCTCACGTTTTAACTCTTGGTGGTTTGGCAACGCATCGTGGCAATCCTATACTGGGTAAGTTATGTTTAAAAAAAATGTATATATAAATATTTTCTTTTCCCATTTCTTAAGAATAATAATAAGCCTAGTTTACGTCAATAAGCGTAGTGAAAAGATGGAATGATTGAAACGTTCCTTTCCAAAAAGATAGCTGAATAAAGAATAAAAAAAAAAAAAGAAAAAAAAGGAAAAGAAATGAAAGCAAAGAACCGGGATAAAAAGTATTTGGGACAGAGTTAGGGTTTATCTTTTTTTATCTTTCTTTTTTCGTTCATCCTTTTCTTTTCCCTTTGCTTCTTCTTCTTCCTTCTTCTTCCTTCTTAAGAACACAACGTCAATTTATTATATAACTCTCATTTTGTTCGGCGGGAATAAGAGCCGTGAACGACCACCAGCATTACTTTTTTCTTCAACGTGAAGTTTTCTTTTCGTTCTAACCTACTACTACTACAACTACTACTACTATCTACTTACTCTAAGAAAAGTTTGAAAAACGGTTGTCCTTGATGCAATACGGTCCGATCTCTACTGGTAGGATATACATTTTTTTTTTTTTGTTTTTTTGTTTCATCATGATACTACGTTCATCCAAGACTACAAACTCTCTTCCTTATGCAATTAAATTTCCGAGAAATATTCATGGTGGTGAAAGCGAGAACATAAAAAGTATGGTACTCGAAGTTCTCAATTTTCTTCTCTGAAGTCTCTTCGACCTCATTTCTTTTCCTTTGCCACTAAAATATCACAAAGTTCGGCGATAGAGAGAAGAGAGTACTTGATCAAAATTAAACTCTGTTGCTAACGCAGATACAATCCAGAAGCTGTTATTATTCTCTCTCTCTCTCTCTCTCTTTCTCTTTCTTTTTCTCAATTCTACGCGTAACATAACATTCTTCAATTTATTTTTCTACTCCCCCCGATAAAACTTACGTACACACCCACGTTACTTATACGTCCTACTATTCTAAAGAAACATACTTTTTCCCTCGTATTTATCTATGAAAGGAAAACGAATTTTACTGTATACTATGTTATCCATATCTGTGCGAATACTAACAATAGTAATCGCTTTGTAGTCGGGAACTCAAACGATTGGATTATACATACATCTTGATGGACTTCTAGATTATTTCGTATACGGTAAAGTTGATTTATTAACTATTTTAAGCTCTTACTTTAGAGAACTCCACTTTTGCTGGCAACTCGAAGCTTTTGAAATAAACCGAGCTTAATAATGAGAATGGGCATTTCATCTTTCTGTCGAGCATTAAACTGTATTAGATAGGAGTAGTAAAGAAAGTACTAGAAGCCGACTATATGCTATACGCATATAAGACTAATGCGAGAGCTTAGATTAGTGATGAACGTGTATAATACTTTCGGTTTTCCTAAAGCTAAGCTTTACTTAAAGCTCCGCTTTCTGACATTTTCACTATATCTCTTTATTATCTTCTCCTCGTAATAACGTACTTTTTACTCATTGTCACTAAATATATCCAAGAAATATTCTTAAACATTAATCTTACATCTTTAATATACACAATTATGTCACTTAGAATCTCAATTTAATATTTTAATCACTTTTTTCAACAAACTTAAATATAATATTTCATTTATTTCTTTTTTAAATCTTTATATTTATCGTTAGAATTTTTTTTCCTATAGCCAAATCAAATAATTATCGTAATAATTATAAAAAAAAAAATACACTATGAAATAAGATTTGACGACATATCATTTTCTTCGTATTTATTATAAAAAAAAAAACATTTTACGAGAATGATAATAATCAATGAATAATAAAAATCAAGGTAAGAAAACTACGAAGAAAATATGTTTCTAATATTTTTCTTTAAAATTCTATAAAGTGACAAAGAAATAAGCGGAGAAAATCATCGATGAATGCGTCAAAACGCTTTTTCTCTTTATCCGAGAGAAATACTTCGTCACGAGGGACTTAAGCAAGACCCAACGAAAGTTTAGTCCTCGATACAATAAAATCCAATCTCCGTCAACAATTGCGCAAGCTTGAACTGCTCACTCCCTGTCTATCTACCTTTAAATTGAATTTTTCAATAGCAAAATGTAGAAGACTGTATTTCAGTGACATTTCAATTCGAGGATGCTCTCGCATCTTTATTCAAAAGATTTTCAGAAATTGTTATTATTCAAGGAAAAGCTTTAAATAAAAAGAAAAAAGAAAAAAGAAAAAAATCAAAAAGAACAAGGACATAACACACTCATATTTTCGTTACGTTTCCCTTTCGTAGCAATTTTCCGCTGTAGTACGCGTCCGACTCGCTGTGCTTTCATTATCACTCACTTCTTTCTATTCGTACTAAACAAAAAGAAAAAAGAAATAAAGAGAAAGGGTACCATCCAACCGGAAAAAAAAAACAAAAAAAAGAAGGAACTTAGTGAAACACTCAATTTTCTGCTTTTACTTTAAAGTTTTTCGCGAAAAATTACGTAACCGATAGATGTTCATTGTTTTGCACGCGTTTACAGGCTGTATGTACGATAAAAAATTGATTCAACGAAAGATTCTGTACACACGGGAGAATACACGAATTTGTATGCGTTCGTTGCATAGATATATTATATTTATATATTTTAGGAAATATATTGAAATGTTAATTAAAATTAAATTAAATTTTCGACAACGATTATATGTAAATAATATATCACACATATGCACATACAGTGAATCACGAGAATATTCGTATCCTCACTGTCTATTTCAGATAATCAATATTTTCTTATAATACAATTCAGTACAATGCCATGCACGGGAATATGTTGATTTAAAAACTGCTCTATTGGAATTGCATAGAAGTCCCATCTTATTGAACAAACACATTTTCCGGTATATTCTCGCCATTTTCAATGATTTCTACGGTTTCTACGATTCAATATAACTCCCACTGCATTGAATATTATACTTAAAACTTTGATAAACTGAAACAAAAACGCATCCCCATAGAAAGAATTAAATGATCTTTCAAATGTCGTGCCCACTTAACGTCTATTGCTATTTTAAGTTTCTGAAAAAGTTAACATACTTCTTAAAAAATCAATCCAAAGTAAAATGAATTTGTAATATACACCTTGACCACGTGAAAAAATTGTTCTGTCTGAATGTTTTTTGTAAAAAAATGATTAAATTTTATAGTAATCTTTGTAAACACTTGTCGTTTTAATATTCCATATACCATAGTATATCGAATAAGATACTTTAAGATTCCACCCAAATAATTAGTATTCTGATTTAGGCAAAACAGAATACTAGTCTAAAACATTTACGATAAATTTGAATTTTTCTTCTTATTATCCGTTCATGACTTTAAATCCTAGATGATCGTTAAAATTGTCTTAAAAAAAAGTTACGATTTTAGGTATTCATAAATGCATGATAATGTGTAAAAATATAACAATGATCTTTATAACTCCCACGTGATTTCGCTTGGGAAAAAAAATGTTCCGTATAACTTGGCGTCTCCTTCGATAACAAAAAAACTCTTGCTTTAAATATTTTTACATATCACTAAAATTGTAGAAGTTTTTTAGGTTGTCGATCTTAAGTAACTCACCCGGACTGTACTATGAATGCATAGATAGACATAAAATATCTTTTTGTGATGCGATTAGTATTATTTGCCTGATTATTAAATGATATTTGTATTAATAAAGATTACGTATAAGCTTGCAATCAAAATAAAACTATTAGTAAACACGTACCCCTATAAATGAACGGTTCGAAATCTGTATAATAATCGTTGTGCAATTTCGAAACGATCAAATCTACCGCGTAGATTTTATTATACGGTTTATACGTTACATGTATGTGTTAAGCTTATTGGAAAATTTCTCATCATAGAATAATCTCCTTTGGAAAAATTCTTTTTTTTTGGTTTCTCTTTCCTGCGTTCATCATTAAAACATCATTAAAAAATTGCTAATAAAATCAATGGCAAAGTGTCATCAAGGAACAAAGTGTTACTCGTTGCATCTGGTTTTTCAACATTTAAATTCATATACATATGTATTATGTGTTCAAGCCTCTTCCTTATTAAGCACAATCGTTATTCGATATTTTGGTTATATATTGATGGTTCTTACATATTACTATTCTGTATATTATAATAATTGCACTTGTGTTTTGCTTGGTGTAAACTTGTTTTCATTTGATGAGTATGAATACACATGTGGTATAAAAGTTCTTCGTAAATAAGAAATTTACCAATCAACAAATATTATACAGTAAAGTGGTTCCCAAACTTTTTCGATTTTCACCGTCCCTGCTGGATCCAAATTTTCCTAAGGTATCCAAAATATGAAATTCTAACAAGTATATTTTGCGAAATAGCTAATCATTTTTTACAAGGGTTAGATAAAAATAAAGAAAACAAATTGTAAGTTACAAAATAATGTAATAAATAATTATATTAAATAATAGGATGAATTAGAGCTTGTCTTTTGCGAAGAAATTAGAGAGGATGTCGCAGTGCACATTTTGGAATCATTGGTATAGTATGTTAACAACTTTTTTACCAAATTTTATTTGAAATCATTCCTGTCAATATTATCGTATATTTAAAATATGTTTTTGTATTTTACATACTTAATCCAATTTTACGTAATATTTTTCATGTTATAGTTTATAAATAAAATTTAATTATACATATTATTGTAATTGAGCAAATTTGTTTCACATTATATTTAAAAAAAAAAAAAAAGAAAAGTGATTATTCGCAGAGAAATTAATTTCTATCAAATTTTATAACGAACGATTTAATATTCTATAAGTTATAATAATTACGTGACACTTTCGTTGCAATTGTCCTTAAAATATCGCAAACAAATATATTATACATACATATATATTATTTGTGGATGAGTATAAATGTTTTGTTCGTTGAAACGAAAGAGACATGAGAAGAGTTGGGGATGTGAAAGAGGATAATGGAGGGGTTTCGAAACAAGACCGAGCCAAGTTTCATTCCTAATGATAACGGATACAAGTGGCAAGCGTTAAATCATATCGTTCGGAGTGAGTTTTGTAGTGAAATACGACCCGTGAAAGAGATCTGATAAATTTCTAGTAACTGTGTGTATGTGTAAAGTGAACGCAGGCTAGAGAGAGTATGGGTCTGATTTTTTATTATTCCCTACCCCCCCCCATCCCCCAATTCTTGTTTGTACTATTTTTTTCTCCTCTTTCATCATTCTCTCTCTCTCTCTCTCTCTTTCTCTCTCTTTTCTTTGCCTGAAAGCGGCGTATGAATATTCAAGAATTTTACTATTCGCACTGTCCTCGTAACGATCACGGACGGCGGTAAAAGAGCTATCGTCGTTGTTGACGTTTGATATCATGTTGTAAAAAAAAAAATTAGAGAGAAAATAGGGGGAGAGAGAGAGAAAGAGAGAAAGAATGAGAAAATGAGAAATTGTTACGGGAATACGTTTTTCTCTTTCCACGTTTTTCCATTGTACATAATCAAATGACTTCATGATCAAAAATATGAAAAAGTATCTCGTTCCGCACGAGGGATGACTTTTGTAATATTCGCGACTACTATGTACAATATTCGATAGAAAACGATGTGGGCAAATTTCCCGAGAATTTGCTGACAAAGATGAACTATTATTCACTGCCTTTCTCTATCTCTCTTCAACTGTCATTTTTCATCTTCCTTCTATTTTTGTTCCTCTATTCTTTCTCTTTCTCTCTCTCTCTTTTTTTTTTTATTTTTCCTCTTTTCTCGTAACGAAATGACAAGAGTGGAACATGTATATTAACTATTTTTCGAGCTCGATGGAAACATTTTTTACTATTGTAATGTGAAATATATATATTACATTAGTTCAAGTAAATTTCCCTTTAATATGAAACATCTGATTTTCAAAACTTACCTAACACACGAAGATACCTCTTATTTTTTTTCCAATAAAACTAACCTTAATATACGATGAAATCACACACACACACACACACACACAAATATTATAAGTGTGGAAAATAATTAATAATTACAAAAATTATATTTATTATAATTTAATAAATATATATTATATTATATTATATTATATTATATATTATAATATAATTATATTTATTATAATTTTTGTGTTAGTTTTTTATAATAGAATAAGAATTGATATAGATTTTATAAATTTATTTTATATTATATAATTTTGTTCGTATTTTACACGTTGATAACATGAACGACGCACCTGACGCATCACATTTTTCTCAAATCCAATATAAAAGCAGCACATATAATGCATACATTAGTTTCTATTACTGTCATTTTTATAATTGTCACAAGAAAATAAACATCAGACATCATTTATCGTTACCTGAATTTTGTTGTTTAATGATTTTTCATAATAAGCTTTCTTTTTTTTTTCTTTTTTCTTTTCAGTTTTTTTAAATTGTACTCATACCACTTTCAAAAGAAACGGCTCACAAATGATATGAAAGAATAAATAAAAAAACAAACATATAAAAAGTAAAAGTATAATAAATACATTGATTCATTTCAATATTATTGTTTCCTTTTATTTGTTTTTTTTTTTTTAGTTAAGTAAATATGTATACAGATACATTATATTTGTCCCATATATCTTGACATATCGCGTTGCGGTTAGCCAGAAACGGGAAGATAAGAAATTTTACATCCGTCGCAGTGCGTCGCAGTGAACATTTTTCTTCACTCTACATACAATACTAATTCTTTTCTAATTGTAATAGCCGTCCGCATGATATTCGATTCTCTTCTTAAGAATCGTATTTTTTTTTTTTCGAGAAGAAGAAGAAAAAGAAGAAGAAGAAGACGAAGGTAAAAGATATCGATTTAATTTCAAGCTAGTCACTCGTTACCTTTCCGATAGAATAAGGACACCTTTAAATCTTTTGTAAAGGTAATTACGAATTTACAGTACTAGCTATCGAGACACGTTTATCGTCGTATATTTTCTTTCTGATCACTATCATTTGATTTGTTTATTTTTTAAATCAACGTATGTATTTACAAACCGTCTCCCACCATACTAATCCAAATGTTATTGCAATAGGAATGTCTCATTATATATTTTTAACGTAACATTCACGAGAGAGTAATGTAACATCTCGTTTACAATTGTCGTAACTTGTGTACAAAGAATCGAATCGATTAAGAGATTTCAACGATTTTGTTACTTCTTTCTTTCTTTTTCTTTTTTCTTCTTCGTGAGCTCGCAAACGGTTTAGAATCAATCCCGAAGAGAATCATTTGCAACATGTTCGCTCGAGTGCAATGACCTGTCTTCATGGATCTCATTCAATGGACAAATTTTCCTTTTAGAGAAATTCTATAAGAATATAGAAAAAAAAAAAATAAATAAAAACTAAAGTGATATAGCAATAGAAAATAAATCGATGAAGATAAAATTTGCGATTGTTAAGAATTCGAGGGTGTTAAATCGTAACTTCAAAAAAAAAATCAAACCAACATTAAGGAAAAAGGAAAAATGCAACAAATAATACATTAATCGGTAAATGGGTGGAAGCTCGTAATTTTCCAAGCGTTTAATAAAGTCGAATTTATTTTTCCCCGTATTTATCCTTTTCTTCCTGATTCCTCCTTCTCTTACTTTATTCCTTTCATCATCATCCTTTTGCTACTTTTCCAACAATAGTAACGGCAACAAACCTTCCGAGGTGTCGGATGACGCAATTAAATCCGCTACGGGTCTGATAATTTATTTGCCCCGAATTTCATAAAATTTTACGAGTATCGTCTACGTATAGGGTTGGTAGGCTCGTTTGGGGTTGGTAGGGGTTGGTTTTATTGCGCGAGTCCGAACCATATTCGTTAAGGAATTAATTGCATTTACAGAACATCGATTTAATTCGGTAGATACACGTACATACATAGATATCGATAGAATGAACAAGCCGGCACGTAAATTAAATATTTTTAATTGACGATTCAACGTACACGCTCACGGTCCACTTTACTTCGTGTTGAATACGTTTCGGTCGAGCACGAATCATATCTTAAATTTCTTTTGTAAGACAAGAATACTGATATCTAACTAAAAAGTTATTTTAAGTTAGATCACGCTATTATATTTGTGTGAAAATTT
Organism: Polistes canadensis; assembly: GCF_001313835.1. Classification (NCBI taxonomy): domain Eukaryota; kingdom Metazoa; phylum Arthropoda; class Insecta; order Hymenoptera; family Vespidae; genus Polistes; species Polistes canadensis. The sequence goes on from NW_014569584.1 coordinate 533,384, forward strand.
GACGAATATAACCTTAACGTCGATCTAATAATTTTCTAATTTATTCGCATTTATTTATAAATACCTCACGAATATCTTCCTTTAATATAATATTTTTTAATATTTAATTATGATTTAAATATATTATTATATTTTTTTTTTTTTTGGAACTACTCCTTTCTCTATTTTTTTTTTTTTTTTTTTTTTTTTATTACTACCTAGCAATTTTTTTTTACCTCCTTTCCGTGCTGTAGCCTCGAGCCCTTGGGAAAAAAATTATGCTTCTCTCTCTCTCTCTCTTTCTCTCTCTCTCTCTCTCTCTCTCTCTCTATGTCCATCTCTTTCTAATCAAAAGAATCACGTATTACCACCCGAGCCGGCTTTCAGCGAACGCGTTCCCACATAATCGTGTTCAGAGCGTGACCTATCCAACACATCTTATATTTTTACGATTATTTTTCATTCGGAGCTTCTTCTTGGCAAACGTAGCTACTACCCCATTTGGAAATAGTATCGATATGTCATGGGTCATTTCGTTCAAGCATTTACATAATGATGTTAAGCTCAAGAAAAATATGAGTTTCTCTTAGTATGATTATCGTCTATTAGTATTCTACGCGAATACGTTGTTACAACGTCAAAGACAATTTTCATCCTATATTTCCGTAATAATCTATAAAATTAATTTTGAGATCGTTATAAAAGGGTGAGGAGGGGAGGGAGGAGGGGAGAGGGAGAGGTCTTGAAATATATCTATGTATTATAATACAATAATATAGTATTATCTATTATTATAATCTATATAATAATATATATAATAATATTATACATCTATGTATTATAATACATATATACATATCTACAGAGTTTAACTTAACTTTTTGAGCTTATTTATTCCCTCCATTTCTCTCCCATTCGTCTCAAACACGAAAATGATCTATTCCCAAGGTCTTAACTTGAATATTTTCCATGATGATTAAACGAACTCGAAAACCATTTCGATATTCGACCAATCGGCCGAGGTAAATCCAGGTCCTCTTCGTATTTCCGAAGGATTGAAATTTCGTCGAATATTTTCCATTCGAAGAGGTCATTCCACTCGACTCTCTATACTGTGATCTATCTGGAACAATGGCGGATGAGGTGAATTAGCAAGATCGATTGGTTGCCGGTGTAGTATATAAAGCAACGCGTTTGATGTAAGGTATACGCATACGAAACTATTAAACGTGTACATGTATGTGTATATGTATATATATATATATATATATGCATTATATCTATATATGTAATTCGTGTAATCATGGTACGAATTGGAAGGGACTTCGTAATTGGTGCCATGAGAATGACTTGAAATTTATTGGGTTTGATTAGGAACGTCTTTGACGTAGGAAACGTTAGAAATCAGCCCTTTGAACAATACCAATATATATACATTTCGTCATATGTTACTTATTTGGTCCGTTATAATACAAACATACATATATATATTTATTAAAGTTTTGAATTTTGTGGCAAAATATTTAATATTGCCATTTGTTAATGTTGTCTCTCTGGCTTTTATATTTTATTATAATATGTTTATTATAAAAAGTAAACAAAAGTGATATTTGTATAAAATGATTTTAAAAAGAAGATAGAAAAATGTTAAAGAATTTTTTTATTCAAGATGATAGTAATATAGTATTAGGAAAAGTCATTGGTGAAAAAATGAATAATTGGAAGATCGAAGCAGAATATTTTTTCCGATTTTAATCAAGAAATGGTGATAACGAAGAAAGAACGCATTTAATTGCAGGGAAGCAGAAAAAAGAATAGAAGTATCCTTGAAAAGTGCGATCGATTTTTCGACTATATTTTTCCGCTCGACCTCTTTTGATGTTTATACATACAAATGTGCCTCCAACTACACGCACACACACACACACACACCTGCGAACTCACGTTCCTTTTTTTACTCCAACGCATTTTCCACGTTATAACCATTTACAGATTAAAGTGGGTCACTCTTCGGTGGTTTCCACAGTCTCAAGAGTAAATTTTCCTTTAAAGGGTTACTCCGTTCGATGAGACATCTCGTTCGATAAGAAATTTTCATATTTTCTACGCTTTTGTCTTGGATAAAGTGGAAAAACGATGTATTTAGGTTAACTTTATATGTTTATATTATAACTGATAAGAAAATTAATCTCATATGATATGCTTGATCGTTTCAAAAACATTATAAGATGCAAAAATGCACAAACGAATTACTATTTTTACAAAAATAATAATATTATTTATATTATATCTAAAGTAGATGAAAATATTTTTGTGAGACCAATTTTGTTTCCATTGTGTTTGAGTAAGATATTATTATAATAATCAAATGTTTTTCTAAAAATAAAATTTATATCAATTTAAAAATTTAATAATCCTAAAAAATAAGTTATAAGAATTTTGAAGTTTTGCATTAGAAACAAATATCAATTATTTAAAATTTACAATGAAATGTATTTACAATGAAATTTACAATGTATCTATTTTGTATATCTTTACACGGTGATTCTTCTTTCACTATTTCACAGACTTGTAGGAATGATAGAAGAGATCATTATAAATAATTTCCATAGAAGAACCAGTGTCCAGAAAGTTTTTTATTCTACAATGTTACTTATAATTAGAATGGGTAACACACATATCACGTTTTGTGATTATCAAACGAAACGTTTCCAGACACGAGTTCCCATTCGAAAGTCGTTCATAATGATTTCCTTTGTGTTTCTATTCTAAATGTTTGTAACAAAGTCATAAAATGATCCTGTATAAACTTTGATGTATATTTTATAGTTAATGTATATATTTCGAGCATTGTATACAGCACAGAAGGCAGAGAGAAGTGTTATTAAACTCGTGTAAATGAAATTAAACGATAGAAATTCATGACTGTATACACATTGTCATTTATAAATTTCGGTTAATTTACAAAATACATTGACCGTAACATATATAAGTATTTCTTAGTGTACCAGTAGAAAATCTTTTTAAAACTTATTTTTTATTTTATTTAGCATATCCTATTATTATTGTTCTACAATAATTATACTATTATAATAGTTTTGGGATGACCAAAAAGTTTATACTAAATTATGAATATATACTCGATATATATGTGCAGTAATATAATAGTGTCATATATAAATACTGAAATGTAAAAGTGATTTTTATATATTTTCCGTATATATTAACATTAACTTTCGAGAAACACAATCATATATAAATAGTTTTTATTTTTGACAATTTCGTAATTTTTTTTTAATTATCTCTATATTTTATCTAAACTATATAAAAACCATAAAAGTAAATGACATTTCTCTTTTCCTTTTTCTCTCGCTATCAACTTATCAGATAATAGATAGTAAATTTAGTATTACTTTTTTTTTAACTCATCATGTTCTATTATTACTGCTAATATGATAATAGCAGTATTAGTTTCCTTTCTCTCTATCATTACGTATTTTTGTAATTTTTATTTCTTTCTCTTTTCTCGAAAGTATGTAAAAAAAACCACCATAGAAATAAATTATGTTTATCTTTTTTCTCTTTTTTCTTACTGTTATCTCTCTTTACATATCATATTTATTTTTCTTCGCGTTGATCTAACAAATGATAAAGGAAAATAACACGTTTCTACTTCAAACACATAATATATACCTTTAAATGTTCACTATCGGTGAATTTATAGCTAGGTTTATATGCTCTTCTTAACCCTGTCTCCGAACTATGGCGTTCAGCTTAAGCTTAAGCTTGAAACTTAAGCTTTCAACCTAAGTTAAGACTTCCATCGGACGCCTTCTTCTTTTCTCACAAAAGTAATATAAGGGGCCCATTTCTAAAGAAACTTAATGGAAATCTAAGATATGCTTTTTCTTATTTGTCCTTACATTCCATAGGAACAAACAAATCGTTATTTTTTTTTTCTCTCTTGCTTTTGCTTTTCTTTTATCGAAAGATGAAAATACGATCACAACCTTTTCAGCAATTTTGTAAATTCGAAGAGAAAATATCGTACGTATGGTGAATTTGTAGGCGACGAAAAGTCTCGTAGAGAAGCTTCTATTTCTAACATTCTTACATACGTATATACATATAAACATATACTTATATATACTTGTTTCCTTCGAGTAGTAACTCATCATTCGAATGACTTACCAAATAGGGAACTTACTGAAACTTTGTAAAAGTTTCTGAATTATACGAAACGTAAAAACTACACAGGAAATGCTCACACACAGACACATACACGCATAAATATATATGCGCTACTACACGTTTTATATATCTATGAGATACGTGTGAAAATAACATAAAGATTTTTCTTTGTAGTTAATTTGTTACCTTTTTTCAATATATATATATATATATATATATACTATGTATATATATATAATATCTACTATGTATATATATATATATATACATAGTAGATATTTACACAGTGATCAAATAAAATTCAAATATTGTTGTATTTTTTCTCTCTCTCACTCATACATACTCTCTCTCTCTCTCTCTCTCTCTTCATTTTTCCTGTAATTTCCAGGATCTCGTAAAACAATACAGTAATAAATTAGTAAATGTTTATTTATGGCTATTCCATGGCTATTCACCCACACGATTGCTTGATTCGTATTTATTTAAATTTGTTTAATAAATTTATCATTAATAATAGTTGCTGATTTTATAAACTTTGTTTCTGAAGCATTTATAATATTTATTAACCTTCACATAAAATACCGGTTTGAAAAATGTTTTAAATCATGAATTATTTTATTTGAAAAATATTATATTTTTATTTTATTATTTTTAATTGAATGGAATATCAAAAACCAAAGATAAACTTCGTATGTTAAGGTTCGTTAATTCGAGCCAATTTAAATGAGTTTTATTCATTTAGTACAATTTAATGTTTTATTAAAAAGAGTTTTAAACGAAAGAAAAATATAAATAATTATTATGAAAATACTGTGTATGTGTGTGTGAGAATGAGAGAAAATTCGAGAGTGAACAAAGAGGCGGTGTTTTCTGTCTCATATAAATGAAATTATATAAACCTTTCAATAAACATTACTATAACAATATTAAAATAAAAATAAAAATTTTAAAGACTTCTAAATCTTACAATACTCTATACAATGTGAACGAAATAGAACAAACTAGGCCAACTATACTAAGTACTACACGTCTTTTCGGGAAATATTTTCCGAATTATATATATGTACTAATAAACACATTTTCAAAAATTAATTCTGCACGAAGATGTTTAAATTGTTGCAAAAATAATGCTTTATTATCATTCAACAACAACAGATTAAATTTCTAACTAATTACTTACACACAATAAGAAAAGTAATTGAATTTTAATTTCTTTCATTCATATACAAATTATATTATATTTTTAAATTAGAAAAGTTAATGATAAAATTATTAATTTTAGAACAAATTTATGTACGCACTTTTCAAAGAGTTTGCCATAATTATATTAATTGGTTAATATATAAACATGTGAAATATTCTTTTCCGATAAAAATTAATAACACCGTTAAAGAAACAAAAAAAAAGTTTTTCAGCTGCAAATGAACTTAAACAACTAACGAAACTTTTATTAATAAATCTCATAAAGAATTATATTATATATATATCATAAGAATTATATTATTATATTATATACCATGTTATTAACAATAGAGAAAAAAGTTAATCCATGCATAATTAAATCTAGTCTTAACTAATTGTCAGTTTTTTTTTCCTTAAATTGGGTTTGTACTAATTTCAACAATAAAAAAAGTAATGCACACAGATTACATTATTACTGACCATCATTTTTTTTTTCGATAAACAAATATAGATGCAAAAAAATGTTATCATTAATAATACATACAGGAGAATAGCAATAATATCTATTTGAAACTTTATCAGTTAAATGTAGTCATTCGTGGAAAATTCGCTTCACTGATCAACACGTTAATCGATCGTAAAAATACAAATTTGAATTGTAGATTCGAAAGAACGATATCATCCGTTCCATTCATTAGCAGATAATAATGGCTCAACGAATCGATCATGATATCTAATAAAGAGGAATAGCAAATCGAAGAGATGAAGAGAACTAGCCACTCGGTAAATTGCGCTGACTATTTCCTTTTTCGAGGTTAATGTCGAATAAGTTTTGACCAAAATGGAACCTTCGTTAGTTAAGGGGGGTCGTTCCGATTCTACAAATGAATAATCTAATACAAGGAAATTCGAAACAGAAAGCCATTGTCGAAATTACATATCCTTTTATTTAGAAACACATAGGGTGTTCCTAAAAGTTTGGCTAATCTATGATAATAGTTTTACTTGTCATGTAAATCATATATATATATATATATATATTATATATTTATAAATACACATAAACAACAGAAAAGAAAAAAGGGAGAAAGATAGGATAGGATTCGAATCGTAACGTGAGACGCAATGATGCGTAGCAATGAATCGAAGCACCTTTTTCGAGAATTGGAACCACGAAGTAGCATTAGAGTTAAATGTAGAAATAAAAGGAAAGGGAAAAAGAAAAGATTGGTGGTGGTATGGGGACTGGTTGAGTTGGGGTGTTATGGAGAAGACATAAAAAGAGGTTGGATGGGATAAAGTATGACACAGGCCATGGTAGAAAGTGCACAAGTAGCCGATGTAATTCGAACCGAGAAATAAACGTGAGTTCTTTTGGACTTTGAAAGTTTTCGAGACGCAGCCGCTACCCTCAGAATTTCCTCGAAGGCTCTCTCTCACTCTCCTTTGAAAAACCAGTTCATAGCGTTTATACTTACAGCCCGAATTGGGAAAAAAAAGAGTAAAGGAAGGAAGGAAGGATGGATGGGTGGGTGGATGGATAGGACCAACCCTCGTCAGACTGAACCACCTCGGCTTTAAACTTCTCCTATCTTCTTTTGAAAACATTTTCTTCGATTTAAAAAGCTTGAATAAGATCAGAATAAAATCACAAGAGCAGCAGCAGTCTGCGAATTATTATATTCATCGATTGTGAGAAATATTTTAAGGAAGGATTTTGTTCTTCTTTTTTTTTTTCATTTCATTTCATTTCGTTTTTAAAAAATCGTAACATCTTATAGAAATAATTCACGTTCGAAAATAATATTTTTAATATATCGGAGAAAATGATTTTAAAGGATAGGAGAATAATATAATAATTGTCGAGAACACATAACTGACGGTTTCTTCTTTAGAAATTATTTATCGAATAAATTTATTTTGCTTCGTATATTATCGTTTTCATATTGAAACAAAAAAATACACGATAGAATTTATTTGTCCTGCAATAATATTTGTCGTTTAATAAATTCTGATATATATATATATATATATATATACGTGTGTGTGTGTGTGTGTGTGTGTGTGTGTGTGTGTGTGTGTGTGTGTGTGTGTGTGTGTGTGTGTGTGTGTGTGTGTGTGTGTGTAGGGGAATGAAAAAATAAACGAATTTAGTGAAACTAGAACGTGATGAAATGTTGAGATCGTCATTTTCAAGAGTCCTCGTTACGTACACAAACTCCGAGAGTTCGTCCTCTGAACTTTATAATGTTTATGTTACTCAAGCGAGAATTCCCGTAAGATCCAATCTCTCATGGGGTATTTCAGAAGACACGAGCAATCTCCTCGATCTTAGACACCACACGGAAAGAAAAAAGAAAGATAGAAAATCGTACAAATCTTTAATCGTTTCTTCTCTAATTCATTGATAGTAGAGGGAAAGGATAACAGAATTGTTTAAGTTGGTTAGCTAATTAATTTTGTTTTCTTGCAAACTATCGAAAAGCAATTAATTATTTTATCTTTAAGATAAATTTCAGAAGTTTGTTTTCTCTCTCTCTCTCTCTCTCTCTCTCTACAACGTGACTCGGCTGTTTTTGTGAACTTTAAATCATGACATACTCATCTATATTTTCGTGACGAGAATGTCGCGAGACGAGGTAAAATACATACAGAGAGAAAGAGAGAGAGAGAGAGACTTCTAGCGTCATAAACATGCCGAGGCATGCTGGCATGTTTATTACCAAGGCGAATGCCGGCAAAGTGCTGGCGTATTCGCGAACTTTCCGAATTGATGGAACCCAGGATAAACGCATTTCAGTCAGGCTCTGTTCGGTGCTAAAAAGCGAATAACTCGCGTTTGCCAAAAATTGAAATGCGAAGATGAGTCGACGAGGGCTATAATATGTTTTCAGATTATTATTGTTAACGTTAAGGTTAAAAAAAAAGTAGTATAGAATGTGTAGTTTCTTCAAACATTTATATTAATGAGTAACACATATGTATATCGCTGAAAAAGAGGACAATATTTGAGATTTTATTTCTTTTTACTTAATCGTGTCATTATTAAATGATTTAAATATCTTTATTAAGTATATCAAAAAATAAACAGAGCACAAATTTTGTCATTTTTCTAACGTCATTATCTAAAGAAATATGTAGTAACAATAAAAACAAAATCGATTTTTTGAAAAATTTACATAAGAGTTACCTTTTCAGGATACAAATATTAGATTAGCCTGTTTATCGTCGTCTGACACCTTGTTTTCTTTCTGTTTTCTTTCTATTAAAATTAGATTCTTTTTATGTAATAGAAGAAAATTTTAAACTTATAGTTTCTACAAAAATATGTATTTTATATAGAAATTTTGTTAACGTTCAATTAGCGAGAAACAAGATACATATGTATCGAGATACATTTTTTATTTTATTTATAAAATTGATTTTGGGTAAAACATGAACGATATCAAATTGTATATTGTAGAAAAAAAATAAAAAGAAAAACGATATTTATCGTACATTTGTCTAAAAATGTGTTTGTGGTAAATCCAATGCTAAAATGACTATACTTGCAATAAATATGTTACCGTCATAGCCGGAAATTTCACTCTTTTGCAGATTGATTTATTACTCAATTATGGTATTCTACGCGTAGACAAAAGTGTGCACTTTAATTTAATATAAAAATCATTAAAATCTATTTGCTAAAAGTATAAAAAATATTTGCTGAAACTTTTCAAAGAAATTGCAAAGATGCACCATTTACAGCATTGCATTCTCTGACATTTTCTGAACCTTACATGCTAAATTTATAACTCGATATGGTATGCTACGCGTAGACAAAAGAGTGTACTTTAATTTAATATAAATTTCATTAAAATTTATTAACTTTTAGTATAAAAAATATTTACCAAAACTTTTCAAAGAAATTGCAAAGATACACAATTTACAGCATTGCATTCTCTGACATTTTCTGAACTTTACATGCTAAATTTATAACTTGATGTAGTATTCTACGCGTAGACAAAAGAGTGTACTTTAATTTAATATAAATTTCATTAAAATTTATTAACTTTTAGTATAAAAAATATTTACCAAAACTTTTCATAGTAATACCGAGGAATTACTAGCAATTACTGATTTCCGTCTTTGACGGTAACAAATATATCAACTTGCAACAAACATATTTGAACTGTGTATCGAATCACAGAAATAGATTTAAGCGTGTAAGAATTGGGTAGGTGTGAATCGAATAAAAATATGACAAGAATCTCAGAGGCAAAATTTATTAGATCAATTCTCTAACGTATAGACATGCTTCTGACTTGCTAATGCTCTGAAACAACGCACGCCGATTATCCGTGATTTTATCTCACTTTGATTCTAAGAGGAGGAAAAGAGAAGTGAAAGATAGGGTTAGAAAGAAGAGAAGTGGGGGTAGATGAAAGACATTCTTCGAACGCCAGGAAACTTCTTGGAATACCGCGAGTTGCCTTGTGCAAGGTGTTAGGAAGCCAATGGCAAAGTTTGAACTCATTTATAAATTACCCATAGGCTATGGGAGTCACGACGCATCCCTTAACACATCACAAAAAGCTTCTTTCCCCTTTCTTTTCTTTTGTTCTTCCTTATTTTATCGTGCCAGCAGCTGATTCATGAAAAATTTCAAACCGATCTCTCTTCAGATCAAGCTTGCATGCTTGAACTAAAGCCATTAACCTAAATGCGTTGAATATAAGATCACGAAAGCACATCATGGAGAAAGTCACACGACTGGTACCGAATCACGAAAGCATTTTTAAATTTATACATGTATAAAGTGAATTACAAAAAATATTCAAATACTTTACAAAATTGAAGAAGATTTTTTTGTCTAAACCGTATAAAGGACTCAGAATTTTTCAATAGGAATAAATAAATAAATCCGTTTTTTACAAAGAGTATATTAAATCATTTGAATATAATCTTTCTTATATGTTTGATTACTGTTGTATCGAGAATTAGGAAAGAAATAAATTGTGAAATATTTTTCAAACAATTCGCTAACGTATCAGGTTATTTATTTATTTTGAAATAGATCCAGAACTAATGCAGAGGAGACAACAGATCCCATCTATGTAACCAAATGCGCATAAGGGCATCCAAAGCCAGTATCAAATATCAATAACCTGAGTATTGAAAACCTTCGTTCTGTTTAGTCTGAGACAGTTGGTCCTATATCTCAAGTGCATAAGAAATATCATAGCGAAATATATATATATCTATTTTTTAAAACTTTCGGTCTTATCTGTATTCTGTAAATATTAGTCAATTCAACTAATTCTATTAAAATAGTAGAATCTCCCTTTATTTGAAAATCATTTAAATATCGATTATTAACGATGCACAACGGTGATTTAAAATAAAAATTTGTTATATATGTTACCGACAAAGTTTGAAATCTGGCATTGTATATAATTCCCGGCGTGTTTAGGCAATGTATGAAATATGAGAATTATAGGTATTGTATAGAATGCTGGCTTTTCATACATCGACAGTAATATATATAGATAAACAAATTATTCGTTCCAGAATTAGCTGATAGGATCAATAAAATAAACGGATGTATAAAATGTATACATTTATTTATCTGACAAAAAAGTTTTTAATAAATAATTCGAAAAAATACTTATATTGCGTATTACTGCATTGCTACTGTGTAATTAAAAAATTATTTCTCTTAAAATATTTTTTCAAATACTTGATAAAATTCGCGAATGTTTTATTTATACTATAAAGTAAAGAGAAATTTGCGTTAATTGTTAAATAAAATATTCCACGCAAAAAAAAATAAAATACTATTCAATTTAAATAGGTGTTCGAATATTTCCGTAATTCACTGTTTATCCTCCTGACGTTGAATACCAATAACGTTGGATTTATTTACGTTTCGACGAGAAATTTAACCTCGAGGGAAGGAAATGTCGGAACGTGACTCGAGCTATTAACCCCTAAAAGTATACGACGAAAAAGAAAAAGAAACAAAAGAAAAAAAGAAAAAGTAAAAATAACAATAAAAAAGAAAAAATAAGAAAAATGGAGGCATAAGGGGAAATAGTTCGTTATCCTGTCGAGTAGCCCAATTAATCGTCAGGGTCGAAAAGAGAACTAGCCAAAACGAAGCGAGAAGAGTAAAGAATGTTTCTCGAGTATTTGCGCTTGAAGCGTACCTTTACACATTTATGTATATATATATATAGATACAAATATATATCGTGTCCGCCAGTTTGAAGAAGAATCTTTAGCATTCGGTGAAAGATTCTTGTCAAATAAAAGACTTTTTAAAGAGAACAACTAGTCCGGAAATCTCATTCAACGAGACAAGATTTCAAAATTGTACGGTCATCTTTCTAAAGCTTCATAGAATTTATTTCGACGAATGTTACTTCAGGAACTGCGTTCCATCTGTCATACTTTATTTCTTTCTTCTTTATTTTATTTCGTTATAGTTATTCTTCAAAGTAAGTATAATATCATGCGCGCAATGCACTTTAACTTATCTCTTTATTTCTGTCTTTATTTTCAGATCGCTTAGTAAGCTTATAAATCATCTCAATGGATTCGTACTTAATCTTTTTATTTTAATGTGAAATAATTTAAATTTAATATTTTATAAAATTATTATATAAAAAGTATGTGTACTTTAACTTATTTCTTTATTTTCATAATCGCTTAGTAAGCTTATAATTCATCGGTGGCTTTCTCTACTCATATATTTTGTGTATTTAATTTTGTATTTAATGAAATAATTTAAATTTAACCTAAATAATGTTATCTATATATTTATAGTAACATTTTTTTAATATAAAAAATCTCATAAACGAAGATAAACAAAGATAACAAATCCAGTAATATGTGCTCGATCCTTAATTGTATATTTTTGTAAGCTTTATACTATTATTTAAGGTGCATACAGTAGTCCCTTAATAATATTTATTCACTTAAGCATAACCAAGTTGAAAGCGTACTTCCTTAACATCTTTACACTCGCTCGTCGGAACGTGCTACTTCTTACAATGCTATTTTAATATTACTCTATCTTTTCCACGTAACTGAAAATACAAAAGCATCGCAATTAAATTGCAACCTACTTGAAATATTTTACGCTGCAACCTATTTAACAATGTCTTTCAACTATTCTTCGCTTTTTTCATTTCAATTTTCAAAAATATGATTACAGTAGACACCTTTATAACGCGATTAATATGTTGTACATTGTTTGAATCAACATTAAAGAAAATTACGTTATATGCAAATTTTCCTCATATAACATAAATTTTTTTGTTCTTTTTTCTAATGAAACCTTAAAATTAGTTCGTGATAAAATAGATACGTTATAGAATGAATAACTCGGTTTTTATATTTTTTTAGTTGATTTAATTAATGAATAAATTTATTTTCCATAACAAAAATCGTTATATTTTTATCTCAAAGCAGTCTCTGCCATTACGAAAAACTAATTTTATAAAAACACGAATATTCCTCTCTCTCTCTTTTTCTCTTTCTCTCTCATCTCATCTCATCTCATTGCATTGTTTCGAACTTTTTACTGGTTTTCAGTTAACCAAAATTAATAAAACATTTGTTCGTCTTCTTTTTTTTCTTTTTCTTTTCTTTTTTTTTCTTTCTGTTTCTCTAATTTCAATGTTTTCAAAAGAATAATTTTCAATCGCTCAAACGACAGATCCACTGCATCTACCAATCTACAAGGCGTCTACATTACGAAAAATGAACGTAATACATCGCGAGACGTGCTCGTGAACGTCCATTCCCGGTGAGAAGATCGCATTACGAGGAACAAGGGAGAAGGGATGAAAAGGGACGGATAGAAGGAAAAAGGTCTATGGAAAAAAGAGAGAAGTTTAAAAGGGCAAGAGAATTGCATGCACACCGGCGGTTAACTTAAAAAGTCTATGATGTATGATAGCTCATAGCGATATCATAAACAAAACGGGGCTCGGCTCGGCTAGATAACGTTGCTTTATTTTTTTTTTTTTCTATTACTTCTATAATATTCCATTCTCTTATTAGTTAATATTCATTATTCCGTGTCGGATCGATTTGTCATTCTATCTCATTTATCTCGCAAAGATATTTATCAAAAAAGTATACATATATAAATATATGTGTGTCGTTGTAGAAAATTTGTAAATTCGAAAGAGAAATATCATTTTTCATCATCAAAGAAGAAGAAAAAGAAAATAGAAAAATGTTTAATCCCAGGCAATATTTTGTCCTGTTATTCGCGAAAAAAAAACGATTTAAGAAAGATAAGTTGGCATGGAAAATCACAAATGTCACGGAATAATTTAAAAAACGTCTAACGTATTTGCACAACCAATAAACGGTTAAATTATACATTGTTAAATGTTGGATGGTTAGAGACAGGTGGTGGTCTATTTTTGAAGGTGCTTCTACTTTCGTACGAAGAATGCTTTTGAATAAAACATGCTCACCGACAGGCATGTCCTTGAAGTATACCCCTATCCTTCCATCTTTCTTTATTTTTCTCTGTCCTTATTTCACAGTATTTTCAACGCCTTTTCCTTTCTCGCATACCCCCCCCCACCCCTCCCACACCATACCCCGTTGACTTATTTTTTATTCTTTATGTCTCTTCTATTTTTTTTCTCTTGTCCAACCAGCCGTATTCTTTTTACTTTATTTCTTCATTGTTTTCTATGATATAAGAGGAAACTTTGAAAATTATTTTGTAATTGATTTGACGTAGACGTCAATATCGATACGCTAGATTAATCCCGGTAATATTGATAGTATGAAGTATTTACAGATTATTGATCGATTAATAAGCAAGAAATTCATTAATTTTCAAGTTTATCTTAGAAGTAACTTTCTTACTTCCTTTATTAATGTTATTAAATAAGTTTACGCGCATAGTGTATGCGTATAACAGTAATACCTATCATTTCAGATCTACAAAGTTTTCTCATCAATAAATATAATATCTATTAGTAATATAAAAGTTATAACATGTTATTTATATTAAGATATGTTATTTTATAAATTAATAATATTTTATCATCATGAGCTAATTTTAATCGAGATTTTAATTTCATCCGTTATAATTAAATAATCGACATAGTTTTCACCGATTTTTATAATAAATTCAAATATATATTTTTATATTATTTCTAATAAACTTTCAATATATTATGTAAACCGTTTTGTGTTCTGGACAACCTTTTGCCATTTTTCTGATAAAATCTCTATTGTCATAATGTACAACTTCTATGGGATATTTTGTGAAAAAACTACGATAAGTGATTTTCAACAGACCCCTTATTAAAATCAACTTTACACAATTAAAAGAGTTTTATAAAAATAGAAACAAATAAAATAATCTAATGATGCAAAATCAGGACTATATGGTGGATGCATCAAAACTTCCAAACCAATCTTTCTCAATTTTTCACCACTTTCTTAATTTTTAACTTTTGACTGAAATAATAACTAACATCACTTTTGTTTTTTTTAAATTAATCTATAAAATGACAAGCGAGTATATATATATGATAGGATTTAATTAATATTATCCAAATTATGCAATTTTAAGGTCATCTAATGAGAAAATCGGTAGAAATCTTGTCAACCATCTAATATATTCTTATTTCTCATGATAATATGCAAATCCGTGGTTCGATGCAACGTAAAAAATATTTTTTTCCTTCCTTCAGCAATGTTTTTTTTTTTAGGATACCTATCTATTTTCTCTCTCCCTCTCTCTCTCTCTCTCTCTCTCTCTCTCTCTCTCTCTCTCTCTCTCTGTTTACGGGCCGCAGACTCTCTTAAATTAAATTTGGTGACCCGTGTTCAAATACGAATTCGGCACCACTGACGTAGAAGATATATCGATCTCGGTTCTAATATAAAACAATGGTATTGTGGGTAAAGGAAAAACAATATCGAATATTCGAAAAAAAATGATTGTAGGATAAACGTGCCTAACGTGTGTCGATCACACGCGTAATTAATAGTTGTGTAATATATTTAAAAGTAAAGTTATCCAACGTTTACCAAGTTCCTTCTTTCCTATGTAGGATATCCGACTTTGGTAAAAACTTTCTTTTTAATAGTCGACAACGCGACTACGACAACGACAACGACAACGAAAACGACGACGTTTTGCTTTTATTTATGAGATTCCTATCGATCTAATCCCGTTGATAGATGGTACCATCGTTTTTTTCCTTCAGGTTCTGACAGCAAGGTGTCGGATGTTGATGGACAACCCTACACGACGCTGCTTTACAGCAATGGTCCCGGATACACGCAACCACGAAATATTCTACGTGATGCCGGCAAGGATTCCATACAGGTAAAAAATTATTCGAAAACACAGTTTATTATAATTCTCTTGTTAATTCATAACAGATAATGGAATAAATAAGCAACGGAAAAACAAAACTAAACGAAACGAAACAAAACTAAACTAAACGAAAAATACTAAAAGGTCGAAAAAAAAGAAAGAAGGTCAATTAAAAAATATTCGATAAAATTTTGTTCGTAAACTCGACAATACGTTAAAATGATATAAAATATTGAAAGAACCAACGAGCAATTAAAACAAAGTTAATGGGACGGGGGGGAAATTGGTTAAACTTTTTTTCCCAACTTTTTTGCGTTGCCGCATTTTCGCGTACATTCGTTTTTAAAATTCTAACTCGAGTATGATAATATTTAATCAAATATACGCGACGTAACATCGTAATATTATTAAACATTTCATTGTAAATTATTGAGCTTGATAATTAGCCGACAATTTTTCGATTCAATTTCTTTTTCGTCATTTTTTTGCACGTTTTTTCGTTCTTTTCTTACTCCATTGGTTCCCTTGCCGGCGCCGACAGGCTGTATGCACTTACTTTCAAAGGACTACGACTACGACGAGGGAAGAAAAAGAAGAGAAAACAAAAAAAAAAGAAAAACGAACAAAAAAATAGAAAAAGGTAAAAAGAGCCCAGTCACGACATACGCCAAAAGCGCATTCTCAATGCCGGTACCCATTGTCACCAACGGCCCGTTTTCTCTTCCTTTTTTTTTTCCTTTTTTCTCTTCTTTTTCTTTTTTTTTTTGTACCTCCACGTTACCACGCTCGGTTCTGAAAACGTGAAAATCGAATCACAAAGCGCGATTTCGAATCTACCGGAGGAAAATCGTCTCGTTTGTTTCTAAAAGTAAGAGAGAAAGAAGAGAAGGAAATAAAGGAAAAAGGGGAGTAGTAAGAAAGACAAAAATTGTAGTAACACGCCGTAGAGACTATCAAGTATATTTTATATGTTTCTTTTCTTACGTGAGAAATAAAAATCTACCCCGTCGAGTTGCTGCACATGCAAGTTTTCTTTCCTACGAAAGATTTTTTTTTGTTTTTTAGTTTCTTTCGTATCCTCGTAAAACAAAAAAAGTCTCATTAATATTTTTGTCCTTTTTACCTTTCTTACGTGTTAACGTTAAATACAAATAATTATTTACATTATTTATATTAACAATGGAATAATTGCAAAAAGGATAAAATCAAAAGGATTTCAAAAAGGAGAATGTTTAATATAAAAATGATCAAATAGTATGAATATGTATACTATATATCGTAAATATATATGTAAATATATAAAGAAAAAAACGAAATGAAAGAAAGAGAAAGAGAGAACGAATTGTGTTTCGCTGTTTGAATCGGAAATCCTAAAAAAAAGAAACTTTTGATTCGGTTTATCTCATCGGACGAGTCATAAAGTGAATCGCGAGTAAACGCGTATCGTACGATAGTAAGCAAAAAAATATACGAGAAGGTCGATGAAATTCATAACGAATTCGAAAGAAAAAAAAAAAAGAAAAAAAACAAGAAAAAGAAAACATGATCTATGATTCCATTCACTTTTTATCAGTTACGTTGTGTGTGCTTATATACATACATGTATATAAAGTGACGACGACTCTTCACTTTAAAATTGTGAAGGTGTTGCTGCAGCAACTTTTGAAATATAGTTTATACGTGTTTGGATAAAATATTAAAATTATGATAAAATTTTGTAAAAATATACATGTAAATAATAATGGAACATTCATGACGGACAAGGCCGTATTATGTTAATAACTGGCATGTGACTATGATCTGCATATACCCGCTCGAATAATAATACAACGTTATGGAAATTTTTATCTTTTTTTTATATATATACGAAATATAAGAATTATATAAGATTGTTGATGTTAAATATAAATATTCACAGTAAATTTGAAAAAATTAATAAATATATTTATAATATATAGAAAAAATTGATGATACTGCAGTTCCAATTTCGAAAACACTGAAGAAAAGAAAAAATGATATTATAATAATCATGTGAGTTCTTAGAAATCATTCTAATTCTGATGCAAACCTACTTCGTATTTTTAAATTCAACAGGAATAATTTTAATGTCCGATTAATTCTGTATATAAATTTCTCTCCCTTTTTTTTTTATATGTTCATCTCTTGTATTTTTTTCGCAATATAATAAATAACGGTCAGTAGTAAAAAATGAAAATTCGAAAAGGGAAAGTTACAAGGATATAAAATATTAAAATCCAAAGGAGGACCATTAAAGGTATATATACATAGCATCGATCTGTCTTCAAGTCGGCATTCAGCCAACCAAGCACCAGCAAGCCAACCAGTTGGCTATCGAATCGACCAACTAACAAGCCAGCTTGCCAACCAAATGGCATTCTTTAATATTTAAACTCGACTGAGTTCCTTCTTCAAACGGCAGATTTATATCCATGACTGGTAGAAACTGATTAGGGTAAAATATATTTTAAAAATGCTAATTGATGAATAATATTGTCCATTGCAATAAGATTATTATTGATTTTTTAATCACGTTAATCAGTTTAAATGATATATTCATTTATTTGAAATGTATTAAAGTGCTAGTGACTAATATTATATTTTATTAATAATAATAATAATAATTAATCATTAGACAAATTTTTGTAAATTTATGCAACCTGTGAAAACTTTTAAAGAAATATATTATTATGCCTTAGATATCGCAAAAATCATGATGGGGTATGAAAATAATTAGAAATATCGGAAAATATGTCTCTATAACAGATTGATAATAATTTATGCGAAAATTGAAATTACGCAAGTTAGACAACACTTTGTAATTTCATTGATAATTGTGGTTACTAGCGAAACTTTATTAAATTTCTATATTTATATTACTATTTATTATATATATAAGTTTGTTTAGATTCTTTATCATCTATAAGTAGCTTAGAAAGTTTGTCACTAATAAATAACGCTTCCAACCAAAAGTATGCTACAAAGTATAAAGTAATAACTGTCGTTAAGTGATGCAATATATAATAAAGGTTTAAAATGTTTCCTTAAAAGTTTACACCTGTTGTATAAGTCTAGAAAAATATAATAATGATTTTGAATATTATCAAAAAAATGATAAAAGTCGCCATTACTAACTGGTTAATCTTAAGCACTCTAAAATACATTTAAGATAAATGAAATCTTATAAATTTGTATCATCAAAGTATCTCATTGATAATAATATAGTATTTTAGCAAGTAATACATTGCATAATTTTTGAAAATGATCGACTGTATGTACTTGAAAAACGCGTGACATACTTGAAAAAGGTTTATGAGAGATAGAAAAGCATTAAATGAAAGAGCAAACACATAAGTTGGTGAAGTAACCAATGCAATATAATTTATACAAGTAGATACGTCGTATATATTTGGTTATAAGTAATATAAAATACGTTTTATCGTCAAATGCAGCCATTGGCTTTTCATTATGAAAAAATTGTACGACCGTTATAATATACAAACAAATTGAGTACCTCGTATATTACGCTGAGAAGTTGATTATTAAATCGATCTAATCAATTGTGAACGTATACATATTTTCTGCTCTCGTCTTTTCAAAATTATCGACTCGTTTAATAATAAATGCCCCTATTGTTCAACATTATTATCTTTGATTTATTAAATGTACGTGACCGAAAGAGAGATAAAATCATATTAATTAGTAACGGCTTGTAGCTTAATATTATGGGAATGTTGCAAACGTATTTTGATATAATATCAAAATAATATAATAAAAATAAACGAAAAATTAAACATAAGAACATATACTATTCATTATCGATAAAATCGTACAATTTATTGTTAGTACATTTCAAAATTACTTACTAATAAAATTTTTCTTTTGTTTTTTTAAAGAAAGGATCTCAATAATTTTTTTCCTTGATGTTTGTGTAATTGTTGAAGAAATAATAACACTGTATGATGGACAGTTCCACATTATGCTAATGGCTCGCATTTCGCTACGATATGCATACGTTGTTTCTTGTCGAGAAAGTTTTGAATAAAGATAATTATTTAAATTTTGTATTTCTCGAAAAATTATTGTTATTTCTTGAGTGACCAACTATAATAAATAAGTATTTGTGTCGAATAATGAAACATTCAAGATTTGTATTTTGGCTCATAAATTTCTCAAGACTGCTAAAACCAAACGATATTCTTTTTATACACACAATAACAAGAATATTATTAAAATTTATATATAACTTAAATTTCAAATAATTATTTCTTTAATGTTTAAGCTGTGTCTCGTATTTTTATTCTTCTCGTATTATCTTCTCGGTTTGCTTTTCTTTCATCAGTATTCTTTTCTAAAATTGATAATTTCGGTATTTCATAGAACGTCTAAAAGAATTACTTTTATAATTAAATAAGTTTTTATTTCTTAAAATGTGGAATTATCTATCGCTAGACTTTTTTATATGAAATATTAAATTCACAAGCTATATAGTTATTAGAATATTTAATATTAAAATCATTTATTTTTACTTTTTACATTAATAACTTCAACGCTAAGAAAATAATATAAAATTCGATGAATATTATATCGCACATTATGAAGTTCGCTACGCTACTCTAATTACAATGTCTAAAATTAAAAAAAAAAAAAGAAAAGTTAACAAATTATTAGAGCTACTCGTATTTATATCTCAAATACTTTGAAGTCGATGAAAAATTTATACACATTTCCGATATTTAAATTCTATAAAAAAAATGGCTACCTTGGTGCGTTAAGATTATGATCTACCATTTCCTTCAGGCAGAGAAATTTCGTTTGAAATACAGCCACATTCATTTTTCCTTTTTCTTCGTCTCTGAGAACGCAACGTATAGTTGAGAAATAACAACCGAAGATAAAATGAAAGAGAGAGAGAGAGAGAGATCGTAGCAATGGTTTACCTATTCGATTTCTTGGCACAGAAAAGATATTCCAAGCGTTTTATCCAATTTCACTGAATTATAATGGTGGCAACTTGACGATTTGGTGGTATATGTTAATTGATTGCTTGCATTTAAATTCCGTACTAACTACTTAACTTGAACGGTTGTAATTTAACAATTGAAACAAATCCAGTTGGTAGATTAATAGTAACGATTTGTTATTTTTCAAGATAAACATTTTATCTAGCTATTTGTCAAGATAATTGTAGATGATAATAAACTAACAAAAACATGTTAAATGTAAGTAGTTAATCTATTGGTTATAATGCGTCCATCGTTATAATAGCTGAGACCGTTATGATATCCAATATGATACGCTTCATTAACCTGATGATTAAATTTAATTTTCAATAAACTTCATGAAATTTTGAAATTAATTATTATTATATTCACATTTATCGAAATAAAATTGATATTAAATAGGATTTATTTTGTCTGTAAATTCACATAATCAAATTGATAACAATGACAACAATTTCTATCATCATATATTATTATTCTTATTAAATAATTATTATTGATCGTTATTATTTATCCTTTTCAATATACTAAACAATGGATATACGCGTAAGTATCATTTACGAAAAAATAATCAAAAGGAAGGATATGAAAGAAAAAAAAACTCTTATTATAAATATTAATATTGAATATTTTTGTATAAAATTTTCTTACAAAATCAAAAAACACGTTGTGAGAATTATATTTAATATTACGATTTATATTTTTGTTTTGTTTTTAGACAGCAGGAGTTCCACGAGCTTGGGCGACACATGGAGGTGAAGACGTGCCAGTGTTTGCGATTGGTCCACTTGCGAGCATCCTCTTCTCAGGCAGCATTGACCAAAGTTACATACCACACGCGATTTCGTACGCTGCCTGCTTAGCCCATCAGGCAAGTCGTTGTTCTCGAGACGATAATAACAGTATCGGTAGCAACGACACGATGAATGTACCGATAAGCTGTCCTTCGGCGGAACCGAACAGTGCAGCGATATCGAGCGACGTGATGAACGATCAGGCACGAAATCCTAGCACGAAATCCATCGCTTCCCGACCACCTAGCAAACCCCGACAACCCCTCGACGATCTTCTCTTTGCTCTCCTCTTACCCTGCCTCGTTGTAAACCTCCAACGAGTTTTCCACCTACCCCTTTCTATCGACTAACCTGTTTCCTACTAGTATTCGCTTTACTCACCCTTCTATCACCACTACCATCACCACCACTACCATCACCACCACTACCACCATCACCACTACCACCATCACTCTATCATCCTACTTGCTTGCCTGCCTGCCTGCCTGCCTGCCTGCCTGCCTACTTGCCTGTTGGCTCTCTTTCAACCCTAACAGGCTTTCATGTCCCATCGGATGAACAAGAGCAGCCTCGATCTAGCCTGCGTATAATCTCCTTTGATCGTGCCCATTCCAAGAGACACTACCTACTGACCACGAGAGCGTGACTCTTCAAGGGGTGAAAGCCTGATAAAAGGGAGAAAACTTGATAAATAACGAATCGAGTTCGTCGAACCCTAATCTCCGCTTATTTCTTACATTACGATATTCATTTTATTCGGCTGGAAATATGGCTCGATCATGGGGAAAACGATGACGCTGATGTATTATAACATTTCATGGTTTCGTTTTAGGACAAATTCTATTTAAATAGAATTCATTATCTCATTCGAGAGAGATGAGATAATATGTTGTGTATAATAATATTAATAATAGAAAGATAAGGAATATGAGTTGGACTTGTTGGGAATGTTTGTTCGTTATTATTATAAAAAAAAAAGAAAAAAAAGAAAAGGAATTTAATTGAAGAGTCATTTGTGTATTATGTGCGTTCAGCTCTGGATAGAATTTCATAGATCGAGCTTTCATCTGATAAGTATTATTAACCCTTAAATACATATGTGGTAGCAGAATTATCATATATATTAATATTTAATATAACTTATCACGCGCGCAATTTAACATATCTAATTGTATATGTAAAACAATTTAGTTTTCTCGTTAAATTTCGTCAAAATAAACTATGATAATATACAATATATCAATTATTTTCATTTTAATAATTATTTAATAACTCTAATAATAATATTACGTTCATTTAAAATATCAACATAATTAAGTAATGCATTAAAGGGTTAAAATAAATTTTGTCAACTTGTAGTCTTCGCATATGACATGGAAATAAAAAAAGAAAATGATCTCGAGAGATCTCTGTCCAGAGTTATAATACAATAAAAGAACAAGTAATATAATCACGATCGGATAATCTTCGTGATTAGATGTATCTTTTTAACTTCGAAGGACAACGACAACCTACGAAGAGTAACTATGTAAAGAAAGTTTAAGTAGTACTCAATATATAAATCGAAAAAAAGAAATTAAAGAAAAATAAAACAGGGTCGAGTGAAAAAGAGAAGAAAAAGAAGAAGAAGAAGAAGAAGAAAAAGATGATTGGTACGAAATGAAACTGGTAAAAATAATGAAAACAAGTCTATTGAATTATTGACGTTCCGTTAAAAGCCGCTTCACCGAACACTCAAAATTAAATTTATGAGCATCCAGGTTCGTCAGAAGCATTAAATGAGTGATCATTAACGTTCACCGAGTTTTTTTTTCTACTTGTTTCTTTTCAATATTTATTGATGTTACGATACACGATCGAGTTACCTCATTAACATGAGCTTGAAACTTTCGATACAAATTTTACCTATGTTTCTATATATAATATAACAAATATATTATATATATATATATATATATATATATATTATACATACTCTCTACGCATGTAATCATTCCTTTTTGACTTCGTTAACTACCATGCTTTTACTTTGACAAGCCTATAGCAAAGAATTCTTTTGCTATTACTTCTTTTGCTTTTTTTAAGAGGTGCTCTGATCAAGTGACTCAAAAAGAAAGTATTTTTTGAAGTTTCTTTTCGATGAGTTATAGTTTAGAATTTTTATGTTCTTCGTTATTTACACTTTTAAATAATATAAAATAATTTATTTATTATTAATTCATTAAAATCTATTTACTTTTAGTATAAAAAATATTTATCAAAACTTTTCATAGTTAATGCCGAGGAATTACTAGCAATGACTGATTTCCTTCTTTGACGGTAACATATATATATATAATTTGTGTTACTTTATTTAGATGTTTTATATTTTTTTAGAATTACTAATCATGTACCTATTACTATCATTCATACAAAAATTTACATTACACTTGCATTATATTCTTTAAAGTAGGTACAATCAATATATGCAAAAACAAATTATCAAATTTTTTCAAAATTGTTGACTTGAATGATCCCTTTAAATAGGAATGTATGAAATGACGTAACTCGAACGTTCGTTTACTTTTTTAATAGCAACGAGACTACTCGCTACGAATTAGAAAAGTAAATAAAAAAGAAATCGGAGAAAGATCAAAATGAAAAAACCAGATCTCGGGGAATAAGAATCGAAGCTTTATCTCATACGGGATTCGATTATGTAGGAACGATATTCGTAATCCCAATGGGCAATGTTTATGCTTAAAAATTCAAAATGCATTAGATGTGAGATACGAAAAGCCGATAATGCGCAGAATCTGCCACCATGCTGCTGTCTTATCTTATCCCTGGAAACTGAAATTCCGAGGCACGAATCCAACGGAAGTAAGAGTGAGGGAAAAGGAATGAAGGAGTTTGGGGTTTCTTTGATCGAACGTTAGATTCCGTGCGATATCATTGCCGAATAATTTATAGAAAAAGCAGGAAACGGCGCACGGGAAATTGCAAGAAAGTAAAAATAAAAAATATTTTTCTTGGCTTAATAGAAGAAATAAGTGGACAAAATTTCTCACAAATTTTTTACTCGCGATTTCTTCTTCTTCTTCTTCTTCTTCTGTTTTTTTTTTTTTTTTTGTTTTTTTTTTTTTTTTTTGGTTATTTTCTTTCTCTTTTTATTTCCTCTCTCTCTCTCTAATTCATTATCACACGATCTCATCGTAAGGAATTATAACACTATCATAAACGTTAAATGTGTACGCGGTTATTTGCATGAATAATTATGTAAAAATTGTCGACCAACATTAAACGAGTTTTAAATGATTAATCCTTTAATCCGCGAGATTAGTTATAAATAACGAGTTAAGTGTACAATAATTAGAAAGAAAGAGTAAGAAAAGCTTTCGATGATCTATTTGCCAGGCTGTCAGAGTCGAGAATTTAGACAAAAAAAAAAACAACCACATTTATTTGTCACCGCGAATATTTCGATTATTATCTAACGTAAAAAAAAAAAAAAAAAAAAAGGGAAAAGAAATAAAGGAAAATAAGTTAACATTGCAAATTTATAGGAATACAGGTCAAATCTAGTCCGAATTCAGGAATCCTTGTTATTTCTCTTAGCGAAGCGAAATTATTCAGACATGTTAGCTAAAAAAAGAATCCTAAAAAAGTTAACCCTTTGTCGTGGTTTTCGCGATTGTTACGTTGGGAATGAAAGTTCACGTACGGCAGAAAGAACAATGAAAAAAAACACACAACAAGAATGAAAATACTTGCTTGACTACTTTGACAAAAGTTCATTAACACGTTCTTTATTTCGATGTGTCATTTACCTATATGCCTCGTAATTAACTTTTCTTTTCATAACTTCTATTATTTTACGCCATTTTGTGAAACGGATTATTTGAAAAGAAAAAATAATAAAGATTACTCTCATTGTACTTCGTACGGGGAATTAGACTCATACAGAA
This sequence comes from Polistes canadensis, assembly GCF_001313835.1. Classification (NCBI taxonomy): domain Eukaryota; kingdom Metazoa; phylum Arthropoda; class Insecta; order Hymenoptera; family Vespidae; genus Polistes; species Polistes canadensis. The sequence goes on from NW_014569584.1 coordinate 558,843, forward strand.
ACTTAGCGAGTCGTAATCGTATCATGAGAACGAAAATCATTATCTTGTTGTTTATACGAGTGTGTGCTCATTTGCAAACGGGTTTTTCGTTCTTTTTCGAGGATTCTAAACAAAAAATGCAGAATATCGTGAAATATAACAAATACGCGCGTTTCCTGACAGAAAATATTTTGTAAACTATTTAATGTCGCAATATACAATTTACCAAAGGTAAAAAGCGGAATATAGAATATTTATTCGACGTGTACACCTGTCAAGAGATTTTTAAAAACACATGCGTTCGGTCTCTTTTTTTTTTAATCATTTCTCTCTCTTTCTCTCTCTCTCTGATTCACTTTATTTATTTTTCACAGAACACCACACTGTCGGAGGGGGAACCACCTCTGATTTTTGCTATCACTAATTTTATTTTTTTCCCCCCTTACGGAATATATTATTTTACACCGACACAACATTTTTGCGTAGAATATTAAACATGCTATGTTGAAAATTATCTTAATGGCCATTTTTATGAATATATGTGTAAATTGTTTTTATGCGTGAAATATCATCGCTCATCTTGCGTATACAATGAACGTATTTACGCGTACGGTTTTATGTGTATATATGTATGTGTAAGATTTATGAAATTACTGGCTAACAATTAAACAATGTTACATTAACAATGATATTTCCACTATTCAAATTGCACGGTCATTTTTATATCCTTTGAAAATTTGTTATTCATTCCATTCTACGTACTAATACATATATGTACTGTATATATGGCATAGAATAATACGTATATACATACGTACTTGCATTACTCTCGAATGCTTCTCAGTTACGACGAAAGTTTGTACGCTTATCGGTAGCGTGTGCTCCATCAATGAGACTCGATTAACATTAAGCGAACGATTTTACGAGTGAAGTGAAATACGTTTACCCAAAACTTTCTTAAAATTCATTTAATTTACCGTCAAGAGTCCAAATGTTCTAGGTACTATAATACACATACGTACGTACACATACATACGTAAATACCGTTCTATGAAAGTTTACAGTACGATCGGAAAACGCATTTGAACATAATGTATTTTACATACTTTATACTAAACGATACGAATAGTGGCCTAGGGTAACGTTACTCTTTTGATGGATGTGTGTAATTGTGAAACCGATATCAAATTGCGGTTCATTTTCACAGTTATATTACTCGTTATTGTAAACTTTACTCGTCCTTAATCAAAGACGATAAAGTTGCGAGACCAAAAATTTACGAAACGGGAATTACGAACTACGCCGATTACTATACATATATATAATATATATTTCTGTAAATAAATAAATTAAAGTAAGAATTATAAAAGAATGCAATCTTCACCGATAGACATCGTCTGTAAGCTATTGTTTCGTAACAAATGAAAATGATGACAAAAATTTTGATTAATTATTCCCTCGTATCCTCTTCAAAACAGATCACATACGTTTAAAATGGATAAAATTAATTGTACGACAGTTTCAATAAATTTTGACATATTTCGTTTTTTACATTCTTTCAATGTAAAATAATATTTCGAAAATATGTTCCATAATTATTATATTGAAACTCAAACTATTCGCGTACTTTTAAAAGCTGTTATCGAATTATCTACGGTCGTTTGCAAATGACTGTAAAACTTTAAACGCATTTTTTCCCCCCGAAACATTTTTCCAACTGGTTAGACATATATTTGTAAATTCGTTTCATTTATAAAATGTTTTAAACAATTAATAATTTTCTCTTTTAATTTAGTCGCAATATTATTATCAAACGTTACATAGTCGCGTTTGAAAAAAAAACGAACGAACGAACCATTTTTTCGCAATACCTTTTATGAAAATAAAATTTCCCTTAATGTAGTTTAAAATGATGACGTAGAAATTCTCGTTCGATTAAAAGCCATTATTAATTTGTAGTATCGCGGAAAACATATATACATATATAGTTATTTGTTGGCTTCGTCAGAATAATTTTTTTATCATTTAAAAAAATATTCCTTAATAAAATATATATATATATATATATATATTAATAAATGTTAAAATAAAATTTGTGCTTAAATGTACAAACAAAGTGTATCAAACTAATATAATTGAAACTATTTCATAAAGAAAATGATCTACACGGAAACTACCTACATGAATATGTATATATAAATAGATTTCATGGAATAAGATAGAAACACTCTTCACATAATTCGTTCTCAAGTTTTAGTTGAAGATGGCTTTTCTACTCGGCAAGGAGACTTGCTTCTTCCGGTACAAAGTTATATTCCAGAAGCAGCAAGTAATTTGGGTTATCGCACAGTCGATAAACGATGAGGACAGTCTCGAAAGTTGCCATAGCTGTTTAGCGCTATTACGAACTGTCGTACCCCCTTGAAAGGTAGCAATTGAAGATGAAACGATTTAAAGCTCGTCCGAAATTCAAGCTTTGGATTTCAAGATTTTCTGCTTATAACAGGAACTGACTGTCTGGGATACAAATTTCAATGATTTATACACCTTTCTCATATGCAACTTAATTCCTATTACCGATCAATCTTTTTACATAATACTATACTCTATAGGTAAGAGATTAATACAAAATAAATATTATAATTATAATTGTAACTAATATAAAAGTGGTGTTATTTATTACATTTTAATTTATACGGATTTTGAAAAAGAAATTGCTAATCGATAATAAATTTCGAAAATTTTCATCATTTACAGTTTGATAATAAGATGTGTCTATTAATTTGTAATTTTGTCAAATTACTGCTTACTAAACTATTTTTCGTGACTCTATACATATTATTAGATCTCATTGTCATTTTTTCAAGATTTACAATATGTACCAATATTAGAATGTTTTATTATTCACATTATATCTTCCAGCAACTTTCAAAGTTTTGTTTAAGGAAACTTTACTTTTACATCTACTTGTTACGTACCTTTAATTTACTTTTTATCTAAACTTTTATTTTAATAATCTATAATAATACACACAATGTGTATATTAATATTACAATATATATTAATAATTATATTATATTTCCGAAGAGAACTATATACGTGTTATAAATAGTTATCAAATTACTTATCTCAACCATATACATCATTAACAACGTATTTAATACTAAAACTATTTAAACTATTCAAACTAGTTTCTCTCTTAATTAGAAAGCAATAGGAGTCATCCTAACAGAGAAACACGTTCATGTGAATACCATAAGCAATTAAACGATATAATCAAATGAAAACATCAATTAGAAACTAAACATCAATCACGACACTTGTAGTAGATATTCGAAATTGAATCTCCCTAGCTAGAGTCGATTAAACAAACGTTCCCATAGTTTTCGTAGAATTCGGAAACGATATTCCCTGATATACGAATACCTGGACAATTCGCATTATGCAAATCGAGTAACGATCGGTAGTTGGCACGACGCTTTGTCTGAAAATCGCTGATTTTCATCGAATCGATCGATTTAAAGAACAACATCGAGGAGGAAGGAAAAGGATGACGAGGAGAGGAAGGGCTGAAGGAAGTGGATGAAATAGAAAAAGAAGGAAGAAAAAAGAAAAGAAAAAAGTATATATATAATAAGTACTACACATAGAAATATATTATATATATACGTTTCTCTGTGTAAAATAATAAAAGTAAAAGAATTTTTAAAGTCGAAAATATACTTATTATTATATATATATAATATTATTATTATATATATATATATAAATGTGAAATTTCTTAAATACGTTTACCGATGAAAAAAATGGAATACCGTGTTAGTGACGAGGAGAGGAAGGGGTGAAGGAAGAGAATGAAATAGAAAAAGAAGGAAGAAAAAAAAAAGAAAAAGTATATATATAATAAGTATATAGTTCGAAGTAAGTAACGTTATGAATATTCTCGATTTTCTCGAAACTGATAGAAGTTTGACAGTTAGGAAACACAGTTGCTAATCACAATGCCAAAGTTAAATAGGTCGCTAGTGATGTCGATTATCAGTGACGTTAGAGAGGTAAACCGCGTCAGTGAGGAGATACGTTCGAGTTGTCTAACAGATTCCATCGAACATCCTTCATGGAAATTTCCAACGAAACTCGCAAAAAATGTACATCTTATGGAAATTTTAGAAAAACACGATGGCACCGCTAGGGAATTGTACATTCTTCTCTTGGAACTGGCTTACGACAGGTCGCTTTTATTTTTTGAGCTTTCACAAATTCTATTACCCTTCTTCTTCTTCTTCTTCTTTCGGCTATCATCATCTGACGCTTCTTCTTCCATTTTCACGAGTTTATGTCAAAAACAGATACGCTTCGAACCCCGTTAGATAGTTTTTCCTTTGACACTTTTACGACGCCTGTATTATACACGTATGAACGCATATTATTTATAAAATATATATATATACAAACTAACGTTCTAAAGTATTTAACCATCATGGAAAAAGTAATATTTCACAAGACTTTGAATGAATAAAATTATTTTTTATTAAAGAAAAATCATTGATTTATATTAATTAATGGAATTTTAATATTAATTTGTGTATGATGATTTGAAATTTTTCTTTTATATATATATGTATATGCTCACACACATTTATTATTTAAAACAAATTTATAAAGTTTTCAAATATTTTGTAACCAGTTATTTGTTCCGATCTTTATTAAGGGTGTTCCTAAAATGAAACGATGATGATTATAATTATCAAATATAAAACAGGTGTGTGTAGCTGTCATAAGAATAATTGTTTTATTTTGTTATACAATTAATAATTTTATTATCAACATTTATTTATTTATTTATTTCATTTAAACATATATTTAGCACGTGAATGAACACAAAGTTTGAATCAATTATTTCCAAATAATTGATCAATTAGAAATTTAATCTGATGTTGTTGTGAATGATATTGAGTAAAGTAAGGACCAACACATAAATTGCTGGGAAAGTATCAATACATATTAATCCGGATAATGTATGGCGTTAAGTTTAATTAATCGATTAGTTAGTTGATCTCGAAATCCTTTAAACATATTGAAATTTATTAATATATTTTAATTTTTATTAAAATTACAATTAATATAAATATAGCAAATGTCTGTGGTAATTACTTTGATTAGTAATTTTTCCAATATACAACCGTATCAAGGTTTTAATTTGTTTTTGAAAATTATCATTATAAGTACAAGTATAGCCAAATACCTTTGAACGATAGTTTATATAGGATGTTTCAAAAATACAGGTACGATAAAAATTATCTCAAAAACAAAATATTTTTCAACACAAGGTTTCAGGCAAAAAAGTAATACTATCTTTAAAGATCTTTAAAATGAATTTTTTTTTTACAGCAAGCATAAATTTTTTGTTCAAACGATTAATTTCAATCCTTCATTTCATTCATTATCCAGATAATTATTTGTAAATAATTACGGAAAAACGTGCTTGCAATATTTTCTTATAAAAAGCTTTCTTCCTTGTTCGCTAACTGCAACAGAATAGAACGAACGCTTGCCGATATTCGATAACCGATACTCGATATATATTCTGTGATATGTTTATGTGTGTATCTATACACGCGCGTATACATATGTGTGACCCAAACTGTACTACTTTATTCTACTTATCGTATACTAGACTATACCAAAGCGTATATATTAAAAAGTTGGGGTTCAGACAGTTTGTTATTGGCGAAATAACTTTACCAAGGACCAAACGGTCGAACAGTATTAAATTGTAGTATTTAAATAAAAAGTATTTCAATATATTGACTTATAGGAAAATTTTGTCATGTTTATAATGAAAAATATAAAAAAAAAAAACATCTTGTTATTTAGAGTTCCAGAAAATCGATATAGAAAACATACACGTTTGACGTTTTCTTTTATTTCACAACAGGATCCACTTCGTTCTACGTCTTATCTTGGATTTCATAGACGAGTATCCTCTCATAGAAGAAGAAGAAAAAAAAGAAGAAAAAAAAGAAGAAGAAGAAGATATCTCGAAAGAATCGACGAACGTGAAAAGACCGAATTACGTGTCACTCGCACACATCGTGCATCTTCTATGGAATCGTTTGAAGATTATATCAGAATATCTTTTAAAAAGACACTCGGTATAAAAAAATCGGACGTTAATTGATTAATTCGAAAATAAAATTACGCCTAAATATTATTCGATACAAAATGATTGTAGGATCCAAAAAATAGAACAGAGATCGAAGATTGGCACGAAAAGAATTTCGTTTCTAAAGGAGTTCAAGCAAGTTGCGAGCTTAACTATTGCGAAAATTGTAGTATTGCGAGTGAGATTATTTTACGAATGATAAATTCGATCAATAGAGCCTTCCATGAGAATAAATTAATTTCTGCCGTGGCTAAAGAAAGGTATTATTTCCGGCAAGTAGAGTTCGAACGGATGCGTCGTTGACGATCCTTTTCATACAGAGACCTCTTAAAAGGAGATATTTACGAGAAGACTCAATGGGCCGTGATGAGGAAACTCGCGGCAGCCATTGAGATGGACATTAAGACGACTTTCGAGATGATGCAGGAGAATTATATGAAAAGGGAAACGATAAAGAGGAATTACGAGGAGGAGAAAAAGAAAGTGAACTTCCTTGAAACCGAATTGTCGCGTAAACGAACAGACTTGGATCTTTTGCGAGCTGAACATTTTCAACTCGAAGGGAAGATCCAAAATAGTACGGTTCTATTCTATTTACCTAGTTACTTACTACATCGTTTCTTCCTTCTCTTCGTTCTTCTTTTTCTTCTTCTTTCACAGTAGTCAGGTTATTCATTCTCTACAAACTTTTTCCCTGGATAATATATATATAAATAGCCTGGGAGAAAGTAGGAAAAGCAGAACTAGAGAACAGGGTTATCGAATTATTGAGTAGTCGAACTACTCGATCGATCGATCATCGTCGAACAAGCGTGTGACCGTGATCGTTGATCGCCTTCAGTCTCAACAGACCTTATTTTTTGGAAACTTGTCGAAGTAGAATAAAACAAAAAAAAAAAAACAAGAAGAAAAAGAAGAAGAAAAATAGAAGGACGAAGTAAAAGTAGAAGTAGCGAAGGGAAAGCAAGAAAATTTTATTACTTGCTACGCGCGTCTCTGCCCGGGGTCTTGTAAGCGAAAAGAAAACTCGTTCCCTCGCGATGAATAAAACATTCTTCCTACTTATATTTCGTCTTCGCACGTGCACCACTCGTCGTGTTAGAAAAATAATTTAACTGAACTTTAACGGAACTTTTGCACTATATCGGTATAGAGATATTTATCAATATATTTAAATACATTACAAACGATTATCACATTTTTTCTATGTTTGAATTGTCAAATAATTGTTATAAATATATACAAGGTGTTTGAGAATTTTTCGAACAAAACTTATTTTACTCTCGAAAATAAACAAAATAATGTTATATAAAAAGCTTTATTCAAAAGTTATACCAAAAATTGGAAATGTGGGGTTCAAAACGTAACCCATTTACGCGACTATAAGTATGACACCGTTGTAGTATGTTGTTTATTCATTTCTGCAACTACATTTCTAATTTGTTCCTACCCATAACATCAAGTGTAACTATCTCAATTGCATAAACTTCTTGTTTCAATTTTCTGTACAAATAAAAATCATTTTTAAGATTTCTATTGCATGATTATCAACCATTACAACTAAAAGTACCACCAGTATTTTGTCAAAACAAATAATTGTAGTTAAATGGTAATCCAACATACGCAAAATTTGTGAAAAATTGGTTAAGTGAAGATTACCCTCAAAGAAGGATTGAACAAAACTAAACAGTAGCTCGATCATTTAGATCATTTAATTTCAGCCCCACTACATTTTCATTTGTTGATAAAACTAACAATAAAACAACAAATTATACGCTTGATGTTATGATGGTACGAATTAGGAATACAATTGGAGAAATTAATTGAAATCGACATGAAATTCGTCATGTCAGAAACAGCATATTACTTACAGTGGTGTCAAACTTGTATTCGTTTTAGGTAACCAACATTGTGAACAAAGTTTGAATAAAGTTTTAAATGACCTATGTTTGTATAACATTTTTTGTTTATTTTTGGGAGTAAAATACAATCGCAATGTTTGTACGAAGAACCCACAGAAAACAATTGTTATCGATATATATATATTGTGAAATCGAGTACTTCTATGCTAAATAAAATATGCATTCGTGTGGAATTTGATCGAATGGCCCTGGGTAACTCAATGGTTAGAGTAATCGCTCGGAAAACGGAAAATCTGGGTTTGAGTTGATGGTCCGGTCAGTCCAACGGTCAAACTTTTTCACAAATACAACAATATACTTGCAACATACAAACAATTATCAAATGATTTGATATTATATCATTATTTATATGTTATGTTACATAGTTACACGTGATTTCGATCTGTTGAAAGAAAAAAATATTCAAACGGAAGAGATGAAAAAAAGATTAATCCTCGAAGTGGAAAATAATCGTATGAAAATGGAACGTACAGGTAATCAAATAAACTCCGTCTGAATTGTTATAATATTATCATAATCGTTGTTGATCTATTCGCGTTTCATTTGAGAACAATTTTATCACGAGGATGGTTAAACATTCGAGAATAGGAACCACTCAAAATATTCGAATACTCGAGAGCAATTCGAGTAGTCTGAAAGTGGTTTGTCGTTTTCAGGCCTTACTCGAAATAATTCGAGTTACTCAATTTCGTTGAAAGCTTAAACCAACGTTTACGAATCATTGCGATAATTTACGTGTTGACACTGTTACTATCGAAAGTCTATCAAAAGCTTTAATCATTTGAAATTTTTGTTTAAAAAATGATTATCATTTTTCATCAATAAATTTCTGACAATTCCTATAATGATATTAGTTTTTAATAATAATTATCAAAATATGACACTCAAAGGTGTCAAGAGATAGCATTTGATTGAAATAAGTATAAAGTAATAGAAATAATGTTAAATAACATGTGAAGCATCGGAAAAATCCAAATTAAATGAAATCGACAGATCGGTAATATCGACGTAATTACTGAAAATATGATCGTTGACGTGTTTCACTTTCTTGATGAAAAAGGCAATACGGTTGATTGTAAGAGCGAACGCGTTTCGGAAGATAAATTGAAATCTTACGAATGAGGAGTTGAGACAAGCGAGACAAGGAAAGAAAAATCGATAAAGAGAGAAAGAAAGAAAAGAAAAAGGAAAATATAAAAGAAGGAAAAAGAGTGAAAAAGTGAAAAAGTGAAAAAGAGAGAAGCTGTTCGATGAAATTTCTCTTCTTGAATAAGACGATCGCTTCCCTTTCCTTCAATAAGCAAATTCTCTTATTTTTCTTTTTTTTTTCTTTCTTTCTTTCTTACATCTATATCTCATCACTCGGGGGGTGGGGGGTGGGTTTTTCTTATCGCAGCAGAGTCATGGGACATTTTGCAAAGTCAGACCGTGAGCCTGGCTGAGAATAAATTGGAACTAGAAAACACCGTGAGAAAACTAGTCGAAGAAAAGAAGATGGTCGGTAATCGCGATGCGTGTCTCGAGACAGAAAGAGCTCTTAGGATCTTGCTGACCGAATTGGAGAGAGAAAATGATTCGGTAAGTCAATTGTATGGTATGGTAGAAAGAGATGAGTGTTGAAGAGGGGAAAGAGGAAAAGGGTTGAACAAGGTTCCTATGAGAACAGTGCTCCCTGACGGGAGATCATCTCTATTGCTCGTGACATTTTGACATGAGAACGTGGTCGAAATTCGTAATATCGATTGAACATATATATACTATATATGTGTGTTACGTGTACTCATATATGTATATAACAAGTACAGTACATAGAAATATATAAAGAGAAATATATTATATATATACGTTTCTCTGTGTAAAATAATAAAAGTAAAAGAATTTTTCAAGTCGAAAATATATTTATTATTATATATATATAAATTATTAGTCGAAAATATATTTATTATTATATATATATAAATGAAATTTCTTAAATACGTTTACCGACGAACGTACCTTTTATTTTAGATAAAAATGGAATACCGTGTTAAAGTAAAAGAATTGGACAGAAAGTTGGAAGAAATGAAAAATCGTGAAATCTTAAAAGAGTACGATACGGAGAGAAATGAAGAAGGATTATATAAGGAAACGATATTAATGCCAGGAGATGATCCAGAATTAGATATGACGCGACAACTTATCACAAATCGTCAAAAAATCGAACTTCTTCAACGACAAAACGAGCGCCTGTCGAAGACGTTGAATCGTTTGAGAGAGTATCGTTTAACGACAATAACGACCACCACAACTACCATGACGACAACGACGACAACGACAACGATGAAGATGAAGACAACTAATACAACGAAAAGTCTTCTCAAATGATCTCTTAGATCTCTTTTTAGGCGTTCACGGATTTGCATGTTCTTTGTAAAAGATCCTGATAAATCGTTCGAGATATCAAAGGTACGCGCGATAATGTACCAATGAGGTGCAAGTAATTCGTATCAAAAAGCTTTCTTCGATAACTATCTTAGCTATTCTACTTCAAAATTTCTTTTCGTTATTTTTATCCTTATTTTCAAACGGCACACTCGGTGACAATAATTCTTCCTTAAAAAATGCAAGATGAAAAAAAAAACGGAAGGAAAAAAGGAAGAAGAAAAAAGAACATTGTCAAAGCACTGAAAAAGCGAATAGAACGAATAGACCAAGCGAATCTCGATGTATCAAAAAGTTTTAATCATCTCGGGTAATTACGAACTATCAAGGTAGTCCTAACTTTTATGCTTGTTCCTTCTCCCTCTCTCTCTTTCTCTTTCTTGATGATAGTACTAATAAATTATACCGTCAGACTTTGCTCGTATCCAAAGTTCTTCGAAGCACGTTCGACTTCCGGCATCTGGCTCGTCCCTTAGTTCCCATAGTCCGATCGAGATCAAACTGGAACATTGATTTCACGGCTCGAAAATATTCTAAGAAACTTCGTTTCCCTCGAGTTTAGATTTCAACGCTTTTCTAGCATCTTTTCATATACGTATATACTTACTTACCTATATATATATATATATATATGTGTGTGTGTAGGGGTATGTATGTATGTACCTACTCGTTTCGATTGAGTTTGAGAAATTCGGCTAAATAAACCTCATCCAAGCTCTGATAGTATAAAACAACTTGTTGATTTGGCACCGTTCATAAGTTTCCCTTGAATAGCTATGTATGTATGTATGTATGTACGTAAGTACATACATCTTACCTACAAATGTATACCAAAAAAATGTCCTCGAATTGAAGGTAAAGGGAAAAATGGGAAATTGACTTTTACGGAAAAGAAAATAAGAGAACGTTTGTTCCCAAACCTTTTTATTATTCGTACGTGGCTCTCATCACTCGTACATAATAAATAAAAGGAAGGTTTCTCGGTGTTTTAGAAGAAAATAATTAAATTCGTTCTTAACAATATGTATGTATGTATGTATGTATGTATGTATGTACGTATGTATATACGTATGTATGTATGTATGTATGTATATACTCCAACGTAAACGTATCGAGCGAGAACGATTGGAGAATAAATTATTGAACGTGCGAGCGTGCCTATATATACATGTTATAATATTAATAATAAATATAATTAAATACATATCTTTTTATTTTTCTCTCTTTCTTCTTCTTTTTATTAATTTTTTTGTTTGTTTGTCTTTCTATTATATATATATATATATATTTATAAATGTATACGCACACACGCGCACACGTAATAATGTAACTTCATTGAAATATATTAATTTAAGTACGAATAATTACACTCCACGACATAACAGTATTGTATATAATACAAATGTGAGCTTTTTTTTCTTTTCTTTTCTTTTCTGTTTATAACTTTTTTTTTTCTTTTTTTCTTTTGTCTTACTTTTTTTCTCCTTTCATTTTTATAATTACAATAACTATGGAGAGCGACGGATCCATCGTGATCTCTCGAATCATAATGAACAGGTGAAAAATATAAGGGGAAACGATCGAACGCGAAATTGATATACAATATAATTAAAATAAACGCGATAATATGCGATAATAAATAGGACGAAGGAGCCTAGAGTCCGGCTCTTCCCTTCGTCCTTAACTTATCTCTCTCTCTCTCTCTCTCTCTCTTTCTTTTTCATTCCTTCTTTCTCCCTTTCATCCTTCCTCACTTTTTATTTCTTTAGTTTTTTCCTCTCTTATCGAATCTTAACTTTTTCTTTTTTGCAATAAAATTTTATATTGCGAGAGAGAGAGAGAAGGAAAGAGAAACCTAGCACGTGACCAACCAACCCATGACTCAACTAACATAAGATATCTTCTTTTCTAAGCCGATATTAATTTCATAAATTCTACGTTATCTCGTCGAACTCTAATCAATTAATTAAATGAAAGAGATTAAAAAAAAAAAAAAAAAGAAAAAAGGTGATAAACCGTAACCGTAAAAAGATTGTCGAGAGAATTCAAAGAAAATACTGACAAACAAATATACATAGAGATATAGAAATAAAATGAGAGATAAATCAAGAAAACAAAAAAAAATCAGAGAGTATTCAATATTTTTATACATTCTTGTTCTTATTTATTATTTTCTATTCCTTTTTTTACTTTGTTCGAAGAAAATTCGAATTATTTTCACTCTCTCTCTCTCTCTCTCTCTCTCTCTCTCTCTCTCAGATGAAAGAATAAACGTCAAAGATTCGAAAAGGAAAATTTGTTTTATCGTTCATATACTACCCGCAGCAGCACCGATTTCTCTCGTTACTTTTTTCTATTGCATTATGACGAAACGAAATGAAGATATAAAAAGGAAAAAAAAAAAAAAGAAAATAAAAAATCGTGGTATAAATTTACGGAATATCTTCCATATTCTGTAAAACGTAAGACCAAGACTGCATTGATTGATCGATAGGATGAGTAGTAGAACATGAAAAAAAAAAGAGAGACTATATATGTGTATATACACATATAGAATAGAAATAAATTATATTGTGATAACAAATTAGAAGAGAAAAACGTGTGTCTCTCGGCGATTCGAATCCTTCTCGTTGGAGAACTTTTCTTTTTATATATTTTTTCTTGTTTCCAATTACCCATCGAAAACCTTATCATTGTAATTAACATTATTATCATTAATTTATATTATCAATATATATAATAATAATAATAATAATAATATAAACTATGATCTCACCAGAATATGGTAATGTTGCATCGATTAAGATGCATTTCGAGTGACCAAAAAATAGACCCTCATTTTTATACTCGTCAGACGACTCCTTTCTTCGCAATATATATAATAATAATAATATATAAGATATAATATATAATAATAATAATCATAATAATAATAATAGTAGTATTAATTGTCATAATAATAATAATAATAATAATAATTAGCTTCGTTTGATTCCCTCATTAGATATACCCGAAACATACACCATGTATTTACATCGATTTTCTATCGAGTTTAGCCAACGGAATTTCTTCCCTATGGAATAGTCTTCACGTAACATTCCTCGTTATTGTTAACGAAGAGGATGAAATAAAGGAGAAGACAGAAATAAACAAAAACAAAAAAAAAAAAGTGAAAAGTAATTAATTATCGAGAGAGAACGACACAACACTTTCTCCCGATTAAAATGAAAATTTAAGAAGAAAAAGATACAATTAATATGTATTTATAATATAATTTTTATATTAATCAAAAAGAGAAGAGCAGTAATTGTACAATAAACTCTCACTCTCTCTCTCTCTTTCTTTTTCTTTTCTTCTTTCTCTATTTATTTATCTTTCATCGAAAAACGAAAGAAAAATAAAAAAAAGTTGATAAAAAGACGTATAAGTCCTGTCATTTTCTTTTTACTTTGGAAAATAAAAGAGGGGAACAGAAAAAAGAAAGATAGAGAGAAGACAGAAAAAGAAATAAAAAAAGAAAAAAATAAAATAGCAAAGTTGAATTAATGTTCTTTTTTTAAGGAGATTCCTTTTCGAAACGACAAGAACCAGAACCTCGGCGAAGAATTTGAATACGATTGGTAACGGCAAATGACGTCTTCATCTTCATCTTCATCTTCATCTTCATCATCATCATCTCCGTTTTCGTTTTAGTCTTCGTATTTCTTCATCGTCATCATCGTCATTCCTTTCCAAAAGTTTTATTTCTCGTTTCGTTTATCACGTGATTCTAACATAACTTATAAATTGTAACTTGAAGGATTTATATATAATGCAGGAAAATGGGGGAAAATATATATTGACAAAGAGCAACCATCGTTAAGGATGTTGCCAGGACACGAGTTAGACTTTGTATACAAAAGGAAATAAAGTGAAAGCAAGAGAAAGAGAAGGAGAAGGAAAAAATAATGAGAAAACTAGATTTTGTGTAAAAGGGGTGTAAACAGAACGAACAAACGAGTGTAAACGAAGTACGTTAGACTACGAAGAAGAAGAAAAAAAAAGTAATAGAATCGATATTATCGACTTGGAATTGGAGATACTCTATCTATCTCACTCACACTCGTCGTATTCTCGAAAAAAACATGCTCTCTCTTTCTTTCTATCTCTATATCTATCTTTCTTTTTATTCCCTTACTTTTACGGAACATCAACCGGAGATTCTTTCTCCCGAAGAATGAAAAATCCTTTGGGGTGAATGTCGATTATGCGACAACGTCCTTGGTGAATCGATTTTAAGGGGAGTCGAACTAGGGCCGGGTGGTGGTAGTTCTCTGAAGAAACCAGAAAGGGTTGTAAAATGAAGAATTGAGGTATAGGGTGGTATAAGGACTAAACGAGTAGCATGATCACCGCGTTCTGATTCTAAATGGGGGGGGGGGGGAAGAGAATTCAAGATCGAAAAACGTGCATTTTACTTTATCTGAATCCTTTTTTTTCTCTTTTTTTATTTTTCTCTTCTCGTTCGATTATTAAGGACAGTGACGTAATATTTTCTTTTCTTTTACTTTTCCTTTCTTCTATTTTTCTCTTCTCGTTCTCGGCTGGAAATTAAGATTGAAGAAATAATAGGATCGAACAAGTTCCTAGATTCCTTTCTTTTTTGTTTTTTTATCGCAATCTCGATAACAAAAGCAAAAAATGATCGATTGTCGCGTCGCGTCGCACGGAAATTTGCTAATCAGACACGTTAATTGGCTACCCGTAATAACGCTGCCGTGCTTTAATCGCAAAATTGGTTTTAAAAGTGCATTCATTTTCAGCCTTTCAAAAAAAGAAAAAAAGAAAAAAAAACAAACAAAACGACATCTCTACGTATTCTTTTTTTCTTTTTCTCCTTCATTTTACCTTACTCTCTCTCTCTCTCTTTCTCTTTTTTTTTCTAAACTTTTCTCTTCTTGTTCCCACCGTTGCCACCCTCTAATATTTTCTTTGCTTTGACCCCCCCCCCTTCCCCATCGATATCATTTATCTTTGTTTTTTCTACCTTTTTTACTTTTATTTTTATTTCTTTTTTTTTTTAACAAGGTGCAACGAACAAAAGATGCGTCTTCAGAAACGATTTGCAAAATTTGAAAGAAAAAAGTTAGGAACTCTGTTTTTTTTTCCTCTCTTTCTTTCATTGTTAATCTTCTTTTTTTAACTATTCATTTACTTTTTCTTACATTCGCATTTTAATTGTCGACCCGAAAATGAGTTTAACCTAATTTCTTCAGGAATATTAAGCTCGACCTACGCGCTAACGCGTGTATTATAAAGTTTTTATGCTTTCACTATTATTATATATTATTATTATTATTATTATTATTATCATTATAATTATAGTTAATATTATTATTATTATTATTGCTACTATTTATTATTATTATTGTTATTATTATTATTATTAATTATATATATATCACTATTTTATTAGGAGCACCGTGTTCTTGTTAGAAGCGCGACTACTCTGCAAGCTCAAAAGCTCTGCCTTTTAAGAAGCCCCGGGCTGCGGTTGTCTTTTATGTTTTCTTTCGGCTTTAGCGCGAAGGCGGAAGTTCGTGTCGCTTGTTGGCTCGTTTTCTTTTTTTTTTGTCAGTTACTTTCTTTCTTCCTTTGTTTCTCTACTGCAAGTGTACTTTTTTTTTTTATTTTTTTTATTTTATTTTATTTTATATATATTGTTCGTTCTCCGTTCGTTTGTTCGTCTGTCTGTCTGTCTCTGTTCTCAATAGGACGACACTTTTCTACTATTTTTGCAATATTACTTTTCATTATTTATCTAATTTTAATTCGATTTGAATGTGTGTGTGTGTTCACGGTAGAAGATTAATCGCCGGCAGAACAGATTAGGATTGGAGCCTTAGGCCCACTTATTGACGATCACTTCCCCTACTGTAACATAATATAAATAATAGGTTTGTTATTAATGACGAAAAAAGCAAAAAAAAACAATATCCCGAACTATCGATGATGATTACGAAAAAAGAGAGATGGAAAGCGTCAATGTGTCGCGTGTACGTGTACGGGAACAAATGCGTCAATGCATTCATTTTTATATATATATATACGCACGCGATCTATGTATATATATATATATGTGTGTATGTGTGTGTGGGTATGTAAGATTCCAAGGTAAAGGATCCGATCATAAAAAGAGACACGTGTCTTCCTTCCTTTCGTCGTACGATCTAACTCACACACACACACATACATACACACACATACACACACTGTGCAGATGTTCTTGGCTCTTTCGGATCAACGAACAGAATATAGAGGATACTAAAGAAAAGACAATTTCTTTTTGTTCGGTTCTATATAACGAAGAGATCTCGTATATACGTTAATAAAATAACGTACACACACACACATACACGTTCGATGTCCTTAGCTGCTTTCTGATGATCATAACTTTGACGGTATACTCATCATTGCCTGTTTATACGTGACTCTCTTTCTCTGCTGTATGTAATACACACAACACAACAATCATCCTTATATTTCTTCTTTCTAGTCCTTTCTCCGATATTGACGGACATATGTTCTCTTTTTAGTGTATATGTATGGATGTACAATGGTATATGCGTATCTTCTTATACGTTCGCTTTCATTTTCGGATTTTCTCATCATTTTCGAACGGCTTACCTCGTTTTTCTTGACTATACTCCTTATCTTCATATATATTTTTGTATAGATGAACGTATGTATATATAATATGTGTGTATAGATGTGTGTGTGTTGAATTGCCGTCTTTCGAAGATTTCACGCGTCCGCTTTATTCGAGGATGTTCCCCCCGCTCGCCGTATCTTTTTTAATATTTTATTTTGTTTGTTATTTTTCCTTTTCTTTTTTTTTAAATGTGAATTGTTCTTTACTCGTTCGTGTATCTCTCTCCGACGCATCTCGAGCTTTATTTCCGCACCGTCACTGTTGGTGCCACTGCAAACATACGACGAATAAAAGAATTATTATTAACGAGGAAACAAACTCGTACAATCCTGATTAGAGTTTTGCATAGCATTGCATTGCATTGCTTTAGTTTAATTTTATTATATTTTTAGGCCAGAGCGTGCAAGATATCGAGCAAAAATTAGATATGTGTGTGTATGTATGTGTGTGTGTATCTATATATATGTATATATGTAATTAAGAAATAGAAAAATAAAGAGAGAGAGAGAGAGAGAGAGAGAGAGAGAGGAAAAGAGATAAAAAGTAAGCCTGGACCGAAGGTTTGTTGCTGGTGGTGTTGGCGGTTTAAAGTTGCCGATATTAGAGTCAGAAAAGCGTGTTAGAGAAAATTTCTTTGAAGAGAGAGAGAAAGAGAGAGAGAGAGGACGAGCCTTGATTAAAACTCCTGCTGGTTACTCTTGCAACGCGATGCGAAAGCATGCCGACGTTGCTTAACGTGAAAAATATTGGCACTCGCGTTAGTCGAGAAAGCCTCTTGAAAACGAATGAAAAAGAAAAAGAAAAATAGAGAGAGAGAAGAAAAAAAAAAAAAAGAAAAAGAAAAACACGAGGAAAAGCTGCTGGTTAAGGATATGAGCTTTTTTTCCCCCGAAGAAAAAGTAAAGCTTTTTGACAAACCATCGGTACAACCCCCTTTTTTTCCTCTCTCTCTCTCAAATTCTCTTTTTCTCTTTTGAATCGTCTAATTGAAAGAGAGAAAGAGATCCAGTGAGAAAGAGAGAGATAGAGAATAAGTAGGAATGTGTTTGCTTAGAAGCAGTAGTGCAGCTTGATGAATGAAATGAATCTTTTTGCTTCTTTTTTTTTCTTTTTTTTTTTTTTTATCTCCATTTCCCCATTTTTTCTTTCTCTTTATGCATCAATGGACCCTACGCAAATTCGCGTATTATAACGTGCACACGCACTCAGCTAGCAAGCCAGCTGTCTATTGCGTGTAAATATGTATATATGTATGTGCAAAAATTATTTCAAGAGATAAATTGAAGAATTAAAATCAACGTATATATATATATATATGTATATATATACATAAACATATAATAAATGTAAATATTAAAATTCGCTTACCTTAGATAATGTCAGTGATAAATCCTCATACTCTGATTGGATTCGCTAGACAAACCAAGTTCCAAGAAGACCTAGCGCGGTTTGATCTTTTCACACACCAGCAGGCAGGGATTAGCAAAAAGGTGTCGGTGGTGGTCGTGGTGGATTATTTTGCTCGTCGAGGGAATAAATTTCCTTGGTTAGAGCATTCCAGGTTGACAAGACCGATACGGTAATTACCTATGCACTGGGATTTTACCGTATCGACTTTCCAAGAGAAGTCATGCACAAAAAATCAAACAACAAATCCGGGGGAACCAGGGTGTTAACAGGCAGCATGTAATCATAATCCATGGAATATCGTGGATATTGTTACACATCAATGAACAACGATGATGACGACGACGACGACGATGACGACGATGATGACGATGACGATGACGACGACGATGACGACGACGACGACGACGACGTCGATGATGTTAACGATGAAAATAATGATGACAATGACGATAATGATACTTATCCATCGTTGATATTTCCGAATTCCAACTGATAGTCTTTATTCTTGATTCATGATCTTGCGGTATATATATAAAAGGTGAAATAATATAAATGAGAAGGAGGGAATCCAGGTGAGAATAGTCAGGCTATTCTGAAACTGAACTATGTTAACGAAAAAAAAAAGAAAAAAGAAAAACGGGAATTAAGCCAGCTAGCGATAAGTGATTATTTCAAGTTCTCTTTTTGTTTTTATTAGTAGGCCGATCATTGTGACTTGGAACACACGTATCATTAATAACACATGACGTTTATTATAACAAGCAAGATTATTCTTGATCGATTATGATACTCGATCATTTTTACTTGTTATAACATCATCTTCATTTTCAATCTTTAATACTTAACCAACCCCGTACGCGTTACAGTCAAAATTATTGTACGCTGTAAATCGCGTATTTTTTTTCAATACTACGCGCGGACTAGTATTCATTACTTTAAAGACAAATAATATTTATAAATAATTTGTGAATGTACAAATTTATAATAAAGCAGAAAAAAATTATTCGATAAATTGATGAGAGAAAAATTCAAAGCTCAAAATTAATCGATAACAACGACAAAAATGAAAACAGAAAATGCAAGTCACGCGTTGTTAAAGTAAAAATGGAAGATCTCCCCGATCGGTCATCTAACGATTTATTTTTAAAGCGGGAAAATCTTCCTATCCGATTGGTTAAGTATTCATTTACAGATTGTTCACACATTTCGATTTTTTCAATCGTATCAATCATTTTTCCGAATCGGTATCAACCGTTTGTATCTATTGTACGTATTTATTATATTGTATATGTATATGCAAAGTGATTCAACTAAATCAGATTACCTAAATATCATATTTATCATTTTTTACAATGATATTAAAAAAACTTCAAAGGAAAAAGTTGCACTATTGCAGGAAATCAATTTTATGATTGAATGAATTTTTTCTTAAGAACAAACATTTCGACAAACCGTAATGTTAATATCTACAGAATAAATGATCAAAATATAATTATGCAGACCACTTTTATTCATTTTTTCATGTTCTACTAGAATATCTATTTAAAAAGAAAACAAAGTTGACCTTCGAATCTCGTAAAAAAATAACCTTGGAAAAATATTGTTTCAACCATTAAATTCACCTCCCCTCTCCCTCCTTTCTCCCGGCAATAGTATTACGTTTTCCTTTGACGTTTTTTAATACGATTGTAAACAAAAGAGATATTCAAATGTTTTCTTTATCGTAAATCACCCTGTATATATACATAATTAATCTTTGATGATAATGTTTACACGATTCGGTTTAATACGGTTGAAACCAGTACCGGGCGTACGGTGTGCACATAAAATACTTGCGTCATTGCAAAATACGGTTAATTAACCAGTTTGGAAAAAAGACTGATTCGATACCTTGCGAACAAGCTCCTCCTACTATTTTTTTTTAAACCATTTTTTTCCTTTTAATATTAATCTTTTAATTATTATTATTATTATTATTATTATTAATATTAAATTATTATTCTTTTTAAATATCATTATTATTATTATCATTATTATTATTATTATTATTATTATTATTATTGTTGTTGTTGTTGTCATCGATGCACGATATAGATAAATAATACGATATAAATAAACAATATTTACTAGACATAACTCGCGCCATATTACGCTAATTTTATTGATTTTTATTATTTCATTAATAATCGGGCGCGCGAAACACTCTCTTTTGGAAAAAAGAAGGTGAAAAGTGTGATTACAATTTGTTGTATACGTTTTTTTTTATATTACCGCCATTGAACAACGCGATAATTTATAATCGATTCATTCGTAATCTTATTTCGCATGAACGATCGTTATTTTATTTTTTCCTTTTTTTTATTCTTTTTATTTATTTATTTATTTATTTATATATTATTATTATTATTATTATTGTTAAAAACAGCTACCTCCTGTTTCTCGTGTATCAGGGAAGAAAGCAACCGCTTAATCGGAGGATCTTTGTTTGTCATTCGATTCACATCGGTCGTTCACAAATTTTTGCATGGCATTAAACAAAATTGATTAATAAAAAACGAGATCTTGTTTTTTGTTTTCTACAACTTTCTTTTTTACTTGCTTAAATACTAATGCTACCAGCTCCTGCTGTTCTTCCCTCATCGATGGCACTCTATTATTTTATTAACTTAATTCATTTCTTTTTTTCATTTTAAAGCACGACCGCAAAGTGTTCCTTATGTTTTCGATATATCCAAAAAAAAAAAAGAAAAAAGAAAAAATAAAACAGAAACAGATTATCTTGGGAAATTATTTAAAGAAGACATTTAAACATTCTTCGAGACCTTTACATTTTGTATCAAAATCTAACAATAAATGTATATATATTATTTGTATGTGTGTGTGTGTGTGTGTGTTATATATATATAGATATCTAATTTACCGTTTATAAGACTGAATGATACTTGAAATGTATATAAAACATGATATTAATTACTAGTAATTAAGTTTTACAATCAATTCGATATGACATCTGATTAGAATAAAATATAACGGAAAGAAGAAAAAATTTGTTTAAATAATTAAAAATCGCGCAGGGGCAATATAATGAAATAAAAAATAAAAATAAAAAAAAAAGAAGCGAAAGAATGTTTAAAATAATAATATTAGCCGATTAATGGAGGAAACTTCATCGGTCGTTAATTATTTTATGTTGTTTAAACACAAATATGAATTATTTTTCTCATTTTCTTCTTCTATTTTTACTTTTAATTAATCGAAACGAGAACTCTCAAATAATAATAATATATTTGTCAAGAGAAAAAAAAAAAGAACATATCTAGAATCGAGAAAAAAATGCGAATAGTAATTCTAATTGTTTTATATGAATTAAATTAAACGACGTATCAATAGCACGATTTTTGATTGGCTATAGAAAATTGAGCCTACGCATACCGAGAGAAAGGCAGAAAGAAAGAAAAAAAGACAAAAATCAATACAAAAAATCGCGTAACACAAAACGAAACGAAACGAAACGGAACGGAACGAGGAAGAAAAATGATCGTGGCAGTTTAAAAAGATCTTAAAAAGATATCCGATATTCGTTTGAATAAACGACACCGTTGATTTATCGGTCGTGCTAATTAATTTGGCTGTTCAATCGCATTTCCGTAATTACATAATTATCCTACGTGTATGTGTAAATGTGGATGGGTGGTGATAGTTCTTTTTTTTTCTTTTTTTTTTTCTCTCTCTCTCTCTTCGTCTTTCATTATCTTTTCCGTCCTCGTGTGTGCGTACCGCTCGCATTTTAAACTCGCGCCCCTCTCTCTCCGTTCTCATCTAATTAAGTTAAATTATGCCCATACCAAAGTATTACGCCTTAACCATTAATATAATTAATATATATATATATATATATATATATATATACTATATAAGTTGTCCACCGCGATTGATGACGGGCTTTAAATTGATTAAAAAACCCCGGTAACATATCTAACGCAATGTTTTAAATGTTTTATATAATTTATGTATAATAATATTATTACTCGCGCGTTGATGATAGATTTTTAATTCCGCGTATTTTATTTTTCCACTTCTATTTTCTTTTCATTTAATGAACTATTTTCTTTTCATTTAATTAACTATTTTCTTTCTATATATTTATTTATTAATTATTTGTACGACCGGCAACGAACGGTTCCGCTTTATACTCATAAACCACATATCGTCAGTCTTGTTGCGTTTGCAAATGTATATGTATGGAAAAGTGATTCGCATCGCAACGTTATTCGTGCACTTCTTTCTAACAACAGCTTCTTACCTTTATTAACCAGCTCTGTGTGTGTGTGTGTGTGATGTATTTATTTATATATAAAAACCCGGGATTGCAACGACTATAAAATAGTCAGAGACGCATTGAAAAAGCCCACACAAAATTAGGATAAACATTATCAATCTTTCTAAATTAATCGCGCATTTATATTTGTATATGGACGCGTATATATGTGTGTATGTATATGTTGTGTGTGGGGCATGTAAAATCTGGACCGGATTGTTTAACTCTCTTAAACGACTCCATCGATTTAAATGTTTCTAATCGAATACTCTCTAATTTTCCTTTTTTGTACATAGTAAACGTTATTATTAGGAACAATTCAAGCTAACAATAGAGTCATTTTGGATTCAGGTAACCGGTCCGGATTTGAGAACGGTGATGAGACATGGACCACTCAAGCTGACCTCGAACAAATTAACAATGTTTATTTTATCGCTAATTTATTATGTATACACAGAGAGACATACGCACGTACGATGACGACGATGACGACGACGACGATGACGACCACGACGACGACGATATAATGACACAACTTGACGGTCCACATCGCACACATAGATGATATACACAGTTACTAAGTGCGTAACGTGTTTTCTTTTTTTCTTTTTCTTTTCTTGTTTTTTTTTTTTGTATTTAAGGATTATATATATATAGAAATTTTATGCACATAAAAGTACGTACACGTTCGTAGAGAACCGAGTTATTAAAATTAATAATTAAGTGCAAGGTGTTACGATGACTTTGTCCTGCTGTGCCTGTCACATCTTTTTTTTCGTTTTTCTTTCTATTTATTCTCTCGTTATTTTTTTTTTTTTTTTTTTTTATATAAAAGAGATGTTTTACCGTACCACAAACATTTACTTCGTATACTTGAAAAGGTATCTACGTATATACGTATGAATTACTATGAGGGATGCGTCGATACAAACTAATATATATATATATATATCTATTTTTGATGATTTCAAATCTACAGATCTATTCGAATTGGCAAGGCAATAAATTTATAAAAACGCGATGTATAGAAATAAACTAACAACGAATGTTATATATATATATATATATATATATTTACATTATTACTTTGCAGATCTTGCGAAATGGTTGGAAACAAAAAAAAATCAGATTTGATTTTATTCTAAAACTGATAGACACAGCAGGATTGTTAAAATCGTTATCTTTGATTATCAGGAATTTGAGATACTATAGGATATGCTCTCTGTAGGACTGCATGCACTATCCCAATTAGAAGGAAGACACGTGACAATGTACGAGGGATATTAATAAAGGTTTCCATTAATCCAAACTCCATGCAAAGTTACTCTCTTGACATTTCAGCAATTTATCAGACAGCTCCCGTTTCGACCTCTTCACTGAAGCAGATACTCTTGATGCTAAAGAATCCATTAACATAGAATTTTATAATAAGCAGACAATCAAAAAATAAAGCATAGAATAATAATAATAATTAAAGAATTAGCGTGCTCGTTTAAAGTTAACCAAAGGAACGTTACGTGTGTGCAAAAATTTATATGTGCGTGCAAGTAAGGTTAACAACTCTTGCTGATATTACTATTTCGCTTAATAAAACATTTTTCTATCAATTTTATAGTTCCATTGATGTTCTTTAATTTGTTAAATTTAATAAGATATATTACTTTATTGAAAAGTTCATTGATAAATGAACATCGATGGAATTTTTTTAGAATAAATCAATACAAGTGCAATTAATAATGTGCCACGAATTTGGAAAGTTAAGTTACCGGACGAAAATGATACTGGAATGTGTACATCTCACCATTAAAATGCATGCGTGCAAAAAACAATGGGAAGGTTTCGGCTACACCTGATAAGAAAGAACACCTACGTGTATTTTCTCTCGGACAAACAAGTTAACATTTAAAGGCACTCGTAAAAAATAATTTAATAATAATTAATTCTTTGATTACGGCAAAGATGTGAGTCTCTTAATCACTCGAGCGGCCATTTAAGCCCACGTGATCATGGGACATATTTAAAGGTACGGTCTGTGTATTATGTGTATATATGTGATGCGGACTGGTGAGCCTTGGCGACGTATCTTTTTCTCTTTTTTTTTTCTTTTTTCTTTCTTTTCTTTTTTTTTTTTTTGTTTAATGGTTGTACTAACACCATGCACAACAGTCAAACTCGTTAAAATCTCACTTAAACGCACTTTGTTAATAACTTATCTTGACCTTCCCGCACCTTGGAGGGAAGAACTTTAGTTAAATGCATTTGCAAGTCCAAGAACTCAGTTATAAATGCTTTCCATAGGAAAAACATTGTTCGCTACACTAATCTTTGTTCACGGATGTTCTATATGGGACAAATATGCAATAGTCCAAAGAACACAGCCCACATTAGAACGATCCAATGCACGGTGTAAATTGGATTCTCACCATCTGTGATCTTTCTGGCAACAAACTTCAGGGTTTCGTCTAGAAGTACCACTGGAATGGAAAACTTCATAACGGTAACCCATTCTTCACCCGTTAAGGGAGTCACTTGGAATACAGACTGAAATAAGCGCAACACGTAATTAGTAGTGATCGATAAATCGTTAATTATTTATATCATAAATTATTATTACCGAAAGGACGTCGACGTAAAGAATGACAAAGTGGAGTGTGAAGGAAAGGGCCATGGAGGCGATGAGCCACATGTTGGACCAAGGCGGCATCGAGATGAGTGACTGATTCTCCGATAAACTAAGAAATTATCAAGAAATTCGTATACCACGTAATTAGTTTGAATTGATTAACACGTTAAGCGCCATGTCAATTACCAGTAACTAAAAGTATACTTTAGATTCGGGTTGATTCAGTTATCAGTAACTGACATTCTTGCGTATTTCTCGTATCGACAGTTTATAGTAACGTGAATGAAATGTTAAACAAAATAAGCTCGGCGCTTAAAGTGTTAAAAATAAAAAAAAAAAAGAAATATATTTTTCAAATAGAATCACAAATTTACCTATTCATAGCGTTCAACATTTCAATGGTTACAAGTACAGAAAGAGCCATGGTCATTGGATGAGGATCAGCAAAGATTTTGCAATTAACGCCTTTGAACTCGTCTCCACCACCGATGCAAGCCAAGTGATGAGTCTAAATTTGATTAAAATGATTTTTTTTTATCAAACAACACCGATCAGATATCTTTTCATTATTTAACTTATTGATAATTATTTACCAATTGATAATAATTCATTTGTGGTCCATTCGGACTATACAAGAACCACCACGCAGCTGATCCTACAGTAGCAGCACCTACATATCCACCAATAGCCAAGTATCGGAAAAATAGCCAACCAGAAATAAGAGATTCATCGGCTTTGCGAGGAGGCTATATGTAGACAAAATAATAATTTTAAAATTTACTACTACAGTTGTTTATATTTATGCAACTCCGTTTTTCATCGTTTATATTTTTACCTTGTCCATGATATCCAAATCAGGTGGATTAAAACCAAGGGCAGTGGCTGGAAGACCGTCAGTGACCAAATTAACCCAGAGAAGCTGAACTGGAATTAAAGCTTCGGGAAGACCAAGAGCGGCCGTCAAGAATATACTGGAAAGTAAATAATTTCATGTTTAATGAAAAATAATATTTTATTACTTTCAAAATATTAGTTCTTTTTCAATAAATTTACCTTACGACTTCACCAATATTAGAAGAAATAAGATAACGAATGAATTGTTTCATGTTATTATAAATAGCACGACCTTCTTCAACGGCAGCAACGATAGAAGAGAAATTATCATCTGCCAATACCATCTCTGAGGCCGATTTTGCTACAGCCGTTCCAGAACCCATAGCGATACCAATTTCAGCCTTCTTTAAGGCTGGGGCATCATTCACACCATCACCAGTCTAGAAACGCGAATACACACAGAATACGATTAAAATACCTACTATTATTATTTAAAAGTTTTTTTAAAAGTTTACATAAATCTAAACTTGTCATTACCATAGCCGAGATCTCGTTCATACTTTGTAAGTATTCAACGATCTTCGATTTGTGAGCTGGTTCTACGCGAGAAAACAGCCTAGCTCTCGCGCAAGCTAATTTCTGTTCATTTGGTGAGAGATCATCGAATTCACGTCCAGAGTAAGATTTTCCAGTTGTATCCTCATCTTCAGAGAAAACACCAATTCTTCGGCAAATAGCTTCAGCGGTGGCTTTGTTATCACCAGTAATAACAATAACACGAATACCAGCAGCACGACACCTGACAATAGAATCGAAGACTTCTTTACGAGGTGGATCCAACATACCAACGACACCAATGAACGTGAGATCTTTTTCGTAAGTATAGAACTTAGTGGAGTCACCCAAATCCATGTCATCGGGTTTCATCGGATGATCAGCGGTTGCCAAAGCAAGACAACGTAAAGTGTCTCGTCCGGTTCCGTATTGCCTCGTCAAATCCAAAATACGATTTTTCAAAGTCGATGTAAGAGGAACCTTCTGGCTACCAACACGCGCATGCGTGCACCTATCCAATACGCCTTCGGGTGCACCCTTAACAAAAAGTTTCGGTCCAGTTCCAAGTTTGCTAGGTTTCAGAGGTACACAATACGAGGACATGGATTTACGATCTCGAGAGAACTCCAATGTGAATTCCTTCTTCCATTTCGTTTCAATATCTTGCCTGACAACAATAGCTGAATTACGACGATCGAGTCCACTCTTGGACACACCATAAGGATTAACCTTTTCAGCCAAAACGATTAGAGCCGTTTCCGTGGCTTCGCCAACCTTTTCGAAAGCTTGTTTGAATTCGTTAAAGTCAATAGCCGAATCGTTACACATGATACAGATCGTACCAATCTCGTGAAGCGTCTCGAATTCTTGTCCTTTGATTTTTTGTCCTCTCAAGAAGATCTCACCAATCGGTTCGTAAGTCGATCCAGTAATCTCAAACTCGTGGAATGAGCTATCGTTGCCCTCAATTTTATCAAAAATAAACATTCTGCAAAAAAAACATATTATGTCCATTAATTAATCACTTAAATATACGCTGAATTATTAAAATACTTGATGAAAATCATATTATACCGGCTAACGGACATCTGATTCGTAGTCAACGTTCCAGTCTTGTCAGAACAAATAACAGAAGTACAACCAAGAGTTTCGACAGAAGGCAAGGATCGTACAATAGCATTTTTCTTAGCCATACGCCTAGTACCCAAAGCTAAACAAGTCGTGATAACAGCTGGTAAACCTTCAGGAATGGCAGCGACGGCAAGAGCGACAGCAATCTTGAAGTAATAAATAGCACCCTTGATCCATGATCCACCGTGAGCAGGATCGTTGAAGTGACCGATGTTGATAGCCCATACAGCAACACAAATGACGGAAATAACTTTGGATAATTGTTCACCAAATTCGTCGAGTTTTTGTTGGAGGGGTGTCTTGATCTCCTCAGTCTCGGACATTTCGGTACGGATTTTACCAATCGCGGTATTTAAACCAGTTCCAATAACAACGCCACGTGCCTTACCAGCTGCTACATTGGTACCAGAGAACAAAATGTTTTTCTTATCCTATATAAAAGAACAAATAATAATATAAAATATACGTGAAAAATTGTGTTTAATCCTACAATAAACTATATTTAAATTAAGTTGAAAACGAACCTGATTGACGGCACGTGGATCGGGAACAGGATCCGTATGTTTAATAACCGAAACAGATTCACCGGTCAGGATTGACTGATCAATCCTGAGAGTGGTCGAGAAGATTTTACTTAAACGAATATCGGCTGGGATCTTATCTCCGACAGACACCTCGACAATATCCCCGGGTACGATCTCTTTCGCTCTAATCCTTTGTACACCAGCCTTGTCACCTCGTACAACTTTACCCATTTCGGGTTCATATTCTTTCAACGCTTCGATCGCCGATTCGGCGTTACGTTCTTGCCATACACCGACCACGGCATTGGCGATAAGGATGAGCAAAATGACGAAAGGTTCGACGAAGGCCGTGAACGCATCCTCATGCTCCTCAAATAAAGCTAATACCTGATTAAAAGATAACGATTAACTATATACAATATATAATAATGTTCCATGCTCTTCGCATGAAAATAACGAAGTTTCATGGCTACGTAAAATCGATGATGTATATTTATAAAATCACCGATACTAGATATATTTATAGCAATCTATAATCCAGAGTTACCATAGAAGTGTATACTAAACGATACTTGGTTACGTACATATATATATATATATATATATATGTACTTTTTTAAAACGCGTTATCGAAACATGCGAATAAAATATTAATAAATATTATATAACTATAATTGTATAAGAAACGTTTATACACCGATAATAATTACGACAGCGTTTAATTGTCTTTTTACTAATCAAAGTAACTTTCTAATTATTACTTCTTTTTCTAAATAATTCAACTATATATGACACTATTTCAATATATATATATTATTACTTTATCGTATACGTACAAAAGAGATAATAGCGGCTAATAATAGAATCTTAACTAGGAGGTCGTCGAATTGTTCCAATACAAGTTGCCAGATGGATTTACCTGAAAAACAAAAAAAAAAACAAAAAAAAATTGGAAAAAAGAAAAATAGAAAATTAATACAATATTATAATGAATAATCAATTAAAAATTACCATTATCGTGACGATTCAAGTAAAGAAAGAAAGAAAGAAAACGATAGATTCGGCATCGAAAATTAATTAATTAAATAATTAATTAGTAGTAACGGTAGTTGGTTTTGAATTGTTCGTAATGTCAATGTAATTATATGTACGGACTCGAGTGAAATATGCCGCGTACACTCGCATAATGTTAAACAGAGGACCTGTGCATGACGATGATATATATACATTACATATATCTGCAGCACATGCATGCATGCATGCATGCAATATGTGTGAATGTATATATATCTTCGCATGTAACAGACAAACAAACAGACCGAGAGAGAGAGAGAGAGAAAACACATATGGATGAACACATTCATTAGGTCGAGCATACGCATACGTCGTCAACTCGTAATGCATTCGAAGCTTATGAAGGTAGAGGAGGAGGAGAACCCCATATACGGTTAAAGGCTGTTCCAGTTCGATAACAACGCGCTCCATCACTCACATGTTTCTCCAAATATACCGCCACCACCACCCCGCCACCCCGCTTTCCGTCCCCAACAACCCATCTGACAAACGTTTCAACCACGTGCTGCAACTTGAGTGCATATTAACACGACGCACCACTGCCGTAAAGAAGAAACAAAAAAACTCGTTGATCTTTGCGAATTCATTGACCTTGACATTTCAACAATCCTTGTTTCCACATATCAGTTAAATTAAAATCAATGGTTTCATTATAATTTTCTTATTCGTGTTGATAATTATAATAGTTATCTAATGTAAGTCAAAAAAATTGGACAAAATATTCATTTAGTGATTTATTTTATAATAAATTGTATAATATTAATTTTTGATCAATGTTTTTATTTAGCCTATTGTCATAGTTACCGTCATGATTATCTTCACATTTTTTTTTTTTTTATACCAAATTGAGATCTTTTGTAGACACATAGAAAAAAAAGTCACAATTGACTTATGGTTTTATTTTCGCTCGTATTATCGATTCTATATACATAAATACATATGTAACGTTACCTTGTACAATCCGTTAATTCGTGAAATGATAAATTAAATCCTGAAAAAACTATACTGATTTGATTAAAGATGAAAAAAAGGTAGAATTACATATTTTACTATGTAATATACGAATTTACAAGAGACGAGTAATTAAGGTGTGAAATTGTATCCGTAAATTAGATCCGATAAAACATAGCACAACTAACAGAACATTGTTTTTCAAAGCATAGGAAGAGATAAGAACGCGCGGATAACTTACTAACATTGCTGTAGAAAAAAAAGCAGAATTTAAAAATTGATTCAATTGCAATCTCATACTTTAATTACTCGCCTTTCCTAAATTCATATATTACTTCATTATTTTTTAAAACTACTACTTTTAATCTATAATAAAATTCTTTTTATATACTTTCCCCAAAAACGTCGAGTTATATTTCGAATAAAAACTAAGGTTTCTACGATTTAATTGAATTATACAATTAAACGTGCTGACACGTACATATACCTATACAGATCTTTTTGTCATAATACATAAACTATTGATATCTCGAAATATACACATTAGAATTGAAATCAATGTAAAATATGTAAATTTCAATATCTTTAACCAATTCGAAATATGTATGACGAGTATACTCGTTATGTAAAATTACTAATATTTAATGCTATTCAATGAACTTTTTATATTTAAACTATGCATCAAAGTGAATAAATATGATAATAAATTTCTAATGATAATTCTGAAATTTGAAAAAATGAAAACTAATATTAATATATTAAAAACATATTTATATCGTAATCCTAATAATAATATATATTTAATTATATTAATATAAAATATTGAAATAAATTTTTTTACTCGACGAGTATATTCATAGAAGCAACAAAAAATATTGCAATTTCTTCGTAACGAATATATTCCATATACACAATTAACGGATCAATAAATAACATTAGATCAAAGTTATTAAATAAATTTCATGACGTTTTCTAACTTTATTTTCAAATGTTTAGGAAAAAAAAAAATCGGAAATACGTGCTGTGAATCGTGAAGCCTCAACAATTTCGCGCATATCGTAATCTTTAAGAGAACCTACGACTGCCCGGATCCATTCGGCATTACGAGTTTCCTCTTCGTGTATACTACGTGCGTCATAATTGGCAACAGCAAAATAGGAACTTCGACGACGTCAGTATAAAAATTGCGTCAACGAAAAAGATCGACGGAGTTTCTTTTTTTTTTCTTTCTTTTATTCTTTTCTCTCTACTCATGCGAAGTATGCGATCGAAGATTCTATATATCTTCCTTATTTCTTTCTTTCTTTCTTTCTTTTTTTCTTTCTTTCTTGAAAACGAGAAACACAATTCGTTCGGATCAATTTTACAACTTTAACTAACGTGTGTCATCAAGTTTAACTCTTTTACGTTTTCTCGTTTGATTTTCCAATCGTATTAGTAATTATTATCTTATATGAAAAATTATAAATTGATTTTATTCCGACTGATACGATACTTATAAACTTAAAAAGGATAAAAAATCTAATTGCATTTCACGAGTTTTTTAATTCGTTTCATTCGATTAATTACTAAGGAAAAAAAGATATTCCTTTGATATAACAGACGCGAACGTATTCGCTTTCTGATGAATTTTGTTTCTTTTTGCCCCCGTCATTAACATTTGATTTTAAACAGGAATAATTTTGTGAATTTCTCAAGATGCCGATTCGATATCATTTAATCTTTACTACCTTCTTCTTCTTCTTCTCTTATACACGTAAATTTTGTGTGTGAATATTGTAAATATTTTATTGGTGACTTACCCTCCTCGGCTGGCAATTCTGAAACAGAAATCAAATATTTTCTTAATAATCAATCGTTTTAAAAAAAAACGTATGAAGATTCGAATTAATTCGCACGAGTAACATCAGTTTCTGTTTATGCAATCACAAACCACTACCCCCTCTCTCCCAAACTCCCCCAGGAACCAGAGAAAATCTAAAACTTCCCCTTTAAGATGGCCCACTTGCTGCGGGAGTTTGCCCGGGAGCCAAAGCAAGAATTCCGAATGGTGTAATCCCTGCAGCAACAGCAGCACGGAAATATACGAAGAAAAGGATTGAAAAACGTTTCGCGTATTCAACGTCGTCGAGAATTCGAAAGAAAAAAAAAAAGAAAAAAGAAGAAAACAAAAAGAAAAATTACTCTTGATGAGTTTTTTTTTTTCTTTTTTTACAGTCTAATGCCAACCCATCCCCATGAATTAGGGACGACGAGTGTCTTTCTTCGCAATTTTGCCGAAAAAAAAATGAAAATTGTTTTGTTTTTCTATCCACACACACATTTTTTTTTCTCTCTCTCAAAAATTTAAGAAGAAGAAGAAAAAAAGAACAACAATGTTTATTCACCAATAATCAATGAATTTATATAATGAATATCTATTAAAGAAATTTTCTATGTTCAAACACTTCAAGGACAAATCGTTTACGTTACATATATCTATCTCGCAGAATGATTTTATTTTATTTTGTCAAGAATATTCAAATTTTTGCAAGATATATATAAATTTTGTAAGAAATATTTTTCTTTTTTATCATACATTATATTGCGCGGCTTTTGATCGAACGTTAAGAATATTTAAAATAAATTCTACGTATGTATGTAGGTATGTATGTATGTATGTAGGTGTATACACATGAATATCTTCGAAGAGATAGAGAAAAAAAAAAATATATATATAGAAAATTTCAGATTCAACTCGAGACTAAAATACGCTAATATTAGAAAAATTCAATAACAATTTTGTTTGCTTAACCTAAAAGAAATAATATTTAATTATAGAATGAGAAAAAAAAAAAAAAGAGGGAAATCATGAAAGT
Organism: Polistes canadensis; assembly: GCF_001313835.1. Taxonomy (NCBI): domain Eukaryota; kingdom Metazoa; phylum Arthropoda; class Insecta; order Hymenoptera; family Vespidae; genus Polistes; species Polistes canadensis. Next base: position 592,300 of record NW_014569584.1, read on the forward strand.
GAGATAAAAAAAGAAACATAATACATAAATTCAATATACGTAAACACATTTCATGAAATGCAATAATCATCCATACGTAAATAAAATATATGTCTAATAATGTAATAGTGTGTAGGAGTAATTAGAATTTTTTTTCTAATACACACTACTAACAGGCATACCATATGCACAAAGAAAAATAAAAACGTGTGGAAAGGACATAGGTTTTCCTTGAATGGTTGAAGACTGACGTGTACGATAAGTAAGTGTTTATAACGCTTATTGTTACTTTAGAAAGCCTCTACCTTAAAGGAAAATATGTTGCACGCTTTTCCTTCAGCTTATTAAGCTCGAAGGATAACGAGATTATTGGAACGCGTCGGAAAAGGAAGAAGAGAATCGTTTTATCGATATTTCTTTTATACGTATATATATATATATTATATTTTATACATAATATTTTATATATATATATATTTTTTATATTATATATAAATATATACATATACATATAAGAAAATTATAAACGTTACTAATAAATATATTTAGTGAACGTAAAAAAAAAAAAAAAAACACTTATTTGTAACAATAAGAAAAATTCAAGTTCGTTCGGGCCGATAAAATAAAATACTCACACGTAAAACACAACAGGCAAAGCGATCATCCAAAGAGATACGAAGGTAATAACGACAATATTAACCGTAGATATTTTTATCGGCTACCCTACCTACCAACGAACAGTTTCTTTACTTCTATAACGCTTCTACTACGTGGGCAGATTATAAAAACTTCATAGCCATCGTATATATATATATATACAAACTCGCGTATGTAGACATATTAAGTATACTATGTAAGTGTGTATATATACGTCCTTGTACGTTTTAACAACGAGAAATACTTATCATTTTTAAAAATGAAATTTTAGTTATACGATATGATAAGTATTCTCACACACACACACACACAATTTATATGAGAAATAATAATTTTATATCTATGCTATATAGGAAATAAATTGAAATAATTATTTTGTTGAATGGAATGTGAAAAGGAAAAGGGAAATAGAATACACACGTGTAACTTCGATTGGTTCCAAATTTGCATCAATAAACTATATCCGATATTCACAGAGATAGAACGATATTTAGTCATTGATAGACGGTAGTTATTAGATTAATCGAATCCGACAAATCCTGCGAAATCCTATCGAGGTGTCCTATATAAATATTCATATACATCTATTCCCTGATTTACGCGGTTTTCAATAACTTTACAACAGCTAATTTTTAATTCCATTCGATTCGGAACTAGCATTTAATCTAGAAAAAAAAAAAAAACAAGAATTTTACCTTTTTGTATACACACGTAAACCATTTATGTGAATTAACCCAATATAATTCCCAGTAATTCTTTAGAAGCAGAAATTTCTGCTTTCTCTATAATCGAAATTTTTTATAACTTTATATTTATTGATTAGTAATACAAAATTATATAGTTTCTATAATATTTTGATAATTGAAATTTTATAAACTTTAGCATACTGGAAAAAATTAAAAAAAAAAAAGAAAGTTTTGCATTTAGAAACTAAAATTAAAATTTTGTAATCGTCTATGATATAGTAGAATAAAAGTAACAAAGATTGTTATATTATATTCTATAAATTAAACGACACTAAAAAAATTATATGAAATAATAAAAACTTCATTAGAAAAAGTATAGTAATTGAAACTTGTAAGAGTACGGATCACAATTTCATACGTAAAATATATTTCTATGGATAAAAAATTAAACTTATAATTAAATTTAATTAAATATGTAACTAAATTTTAGTTTTTTTTTTTTCAATATACACGATATTCTAAGAAATTGATCTTATGTGTACATGTATATGTGAATAAATAAAAGAACAAGAGTTAACCAGAACTGTGGACTGATTTGTTATGGAAAAGATCGATCGGTAGTCGTTCATACAATGACGATACACAAAACGTTATGCTATACGAGAACAATAAATGTGTATGTGTGTATGTGTATTGCGTGGGTAAAAAAAATGCGAGCTTTGTCGCGAAAAAAATGCATGCAAGAATTCTCGTGCATTTATACATCAGTCATCGTATGTGATACTATCAGTGAAAAGTTTTGTTCGTGTGTTATTTTAACAATCTTCAAAGAGACTCTTCTACCCTACTTCCTATTCCATTTACATTTTACAAGAAACTTATATGATGACAACTTTTCACACACACACACACACACACACTCGATAGTACGCATCTTCTCTATAGGGTATAACTTACATACTTTCCATTTTGTTTTATATATACATATATAGAAATTCTTTCAACAATTTCCGCGTTAACTCAACCAACACCAAAGCTTCTTATTACTATTCTTTTAAAGTATTAAAAAGCTTGATATTCGATCGTATCACGTTTGTATATCCGACGACGTGGAGAACATTGACTTTTCTTTTACCTTTTATAATTTTATTTCAAAAMAAAAAAAAAAAAGAACGTTTACTTATAAAGAAGAGGAAATTTTGGTAATAATGTAATATTAAAAATGGCAACAACAACAACAACAAAAGAAATAATTTCAAACAAAACTACGTGAGATTTGATTTCATATAATAAAAATGAAAAAAAAAAAAATTAAATAAATTAATTAAAAAAGGATAAATAAAAAAAGAAAAAAATTATTAAACAAACAGCGTTGCACCTTGCAATCTTAAAGAGTGACCTTAAATCGAGTTAACCTCGTTTAACGCGTTAACTCTTAACGCAATTCCAGCATCAACGCTTTGCTAAGATTGATTAGTACGTAAATACATACGTACGTGTATATATATATGTACTTTTGTCATCTGCTTTTTTTATTACATTAGTATGTAACGCGAATGTGAATTAATATAACGGGACGTATACGACTATGTATTAATAAGCGGCTCATTTCCAATAACCCGTTACGTTAACAAAAATTAAAATTCAAATATTTGTGCAATATATAAATGAAACGTTTTCTCAGAATATGAAAAAAAAAAAAATAAAACAAATTATTTATCATAGATCATTAAAAAAAAGACAACTGAAAATTGTCAATCAAATATCTCAACGAGGAATGAAATGACAATTTCATTTAAATTCCTGAAAAATAAAATATTCATGGATTATAAAAACAGATGTCATATAATATAACTGGTAAATAAAACTGAATTTAACATAACAGTTAAATTGGACTAATTTGTATACCATTTTCTACATATACACTTTTATCACATCGATTTTAAAATTAAAAGTCAGAAAATCAGGAAATGAGTGATATTTTTGTAAACTATTACAATCGATTCAAAACAAAAAAATTATATGAAAGTGAAATGAGCAATTTTATTACAGTGTTTGAAAGATACGTTATCTTTCATCGCAAAAGTGTAAGCAAACCGTAAAATTTTGTGTCACAGTATAATTTGTTAACTGTAGGAGAAAGGATTACAGTATAAAAATTTTTCTAAAATGTTTTCTTTGTACTTCAAGTTACTAGTGTTAATTTGAAAGAAAAAAAAAAAAAAACAAATAAATCAGTAATAATTGGACGTATATTTTCTCCTTCGTATTAAACGTATTATTTTGTAACGAATATTTAACCATAAAAATATCAAGGAATTCATAACATATGATGACGTTAGCAGAAAAAATAAAAAATATATATTGAAAACATCATTTCAATGTGCAGAAACTTTTTCAAACTAAAGATAACATAGAAAAAGAATGATAACCTATTTGACACAATCGACGTGTTAGAATTTTCCGACAAGGATAAAGAGGAAATGATATATTTTAATTAAAATAAAAGAAAAACAAATTTTGTGCCATCAATTTGTTAAGGTTCTTTCACTCATTATACCCCCACACACACAATTTAATATCAAAATTAATTATTACTTATATTTAATTAAAAAAAATATAACCTTTTTTTTTAGGAAATATTCATTTTGACTATAATCACAATAAATATAAGTATATATAAAATATTAGTAGGTTTCGTATTACGACTGTAAACTAACAATAAGTCGAAGAATTGAAAAAATTGTCTTATGATTAATTTTCTATTACAATTATTTACGTTACAAAATAAATTCTAAAATCAACTAATCATATTTTAATGTATTTACTTATTTGATGAATTAATTGACTCGGACTCATATATAAATCCTTTAACAGAAATAATTTGGATTATTAAAAAAATCGTCGAGTAAGCATTTCTTCGAAGTTCGGAAGTTTAAACAGTTGACCTACATTTTAAATATTTCTACCAGGTAGAAATTCTTCAAACAAAGTTAAAATAATGTTAATAATTTAAAAAATCGGAAGTTGTATTTAATTGAAATTATCTGTAAAATTTAGTAACAATTAATTTAATATTGGTGTATAAGTTCTAATCAATCCATCTATTTATTTTAACGATAAAATGATTAGAAAAGTGATTATTAGATATCTGAATTAGCGTTACAAATAATTATCTATTACATTTTTGGATATATTGAAAGATAAAGGAACTTCCAACGGAAGAGAACAATGGACTTTAATCGTCGGAATAGAAAATGATCGAAACAAATGTCCATTAGCCAGTTTACCATAGGAAAGGTCGCATGCACAGCAACGTATTCTTCCTACAGAACATTTACTCTTTCTCTTTGTCTTTATTTTTGTGTCTCATGCACAACATTCTAATTATAAGAGCAATAAACTATTCGTGAATGAAAAGAACAAAAATTTAATGGATTACTCAGTGTAAAGAAACGTTAAATTGACCAATGCAAAGGTAAAAAATAAATTTTAACAGATTAGTGATACAAATTAATATGAAGATGAAAAGGAAAAATAAGTAAAAAAAAAAATTAAAATATGCATATATTATATATTATCTTTCAATTAAAAGTCATCATTTTCTTTGCAAATATAGAATTTATTCTAAAGGGGGTTAAATTTCAATAATTCATATAAGTTAAATGTTAACACGTTTCTGACAGATTACCTTTACGAATTATAGTAATTTTCTCTATCGCAAACTTGAACAATATAAAATACGTAAACCACGTCAAAGTATATTTCTACTTGAGTTCTTATCGATACTTATCAAGGGACGATTTTCAAATAAGAAGAATCTCGAATAAATTCTCAAGAGTTTTCTCAAAGAAATATCAAAGGTAAAGAGTTACTTAATTAACTTTCTCGTTTCGTTCAACGTGCTACTCAGAGTTCGATCAATATATCACAAATTTAGATATTACATTGAAACGTTTAATTTCTTTGGAAAAATACTTGCTTCCTGAAAAAAAAAAAGTTAAGTGACATATTATAATGGAAAATTGAAAGTATAATTTCATTTTGGAAAATAAACGAAGTATAAATTTCTTGTAAATTGCTTTTTTTCTTTTTAAATTTATAAGAAGAAAAAGAAAAAAGTGCGAAAGAAAGTAGTGTTGTGAATCGAATAAACATATATTACGTAAGCTTCTTATTTTTTGTTCTTGGCATTATTTAAAAGTGTCCTTTGGTAAATTAAATTAACTACGAAATAAAAAGATCGTGCATTAGCAGCACACGCTTACATACTTAACATCGAAAGGTGTTCTAACGTTTCAGGGTCACATTTCTACATCGTTAGATCTATCGAACGTAAATAGAACTAGTAATCGCTAAACTCTGTGCTCGGGTCCTATAAAACAGTTTCGATAAGAAACGATCTGAGCTTTTAAAACGAACGAACGAACAGCGAACTTTTTTCTCATTCGAAAAAGAAGAATATTCCACTCGGAATAATAAATCATCATGGCTAATCTTAGACGTGTGTGATTGAAAACGTCCAATCCTTTTTTTTTTCTTCTTCACTTTCTATTTCTTTTTATATTTTCTTTTCGTTTAAACAATAGATTCATAGCTTCTCAACATTCATTCTCGAATAATTGTAAACTTGGCACTGTTTCAATCGAATAGCACAAATCTGTAACGATTGAAGATGAATAAACTTTCTCTGTATTTAGATATTATTTGGATAATATATTTCTCTGATAGAGAATAACTCAAATTAGAAAAAGAGTAAATTGATCATTTTGTAAATTGATATCAATAAAGAGTTAGATTCTTTTACTATATTTTCGTTTCACGTAAAATCGAGTTTCATCTTATACACTAAATTATATATATATATATACATAAATATTAGTATTATTAATAATACAATATATAGCTATTTTGTTATGATATAATATAATATAGTATAGTTATTATTTAATTTGTTTATTAATAATAAAAAGTATAGATAAATTTGATTTGATAATGATATATAATATATAATACAGTATAGTGTAGTTATTATTTCATAACACATATATATTATTAAATCATAATTATTAAAAAAAAAGTGTATCGATTGTGATGTTAAGTATTTATTTCTTTAATAAAAAATGACCCAAATAGAAAATAATAATGACTGACACACACACACACACACACACACCCATACACACACAGATAAATAAACTTATATTTTACATTGAATGTCAAATTGATGGTTGCGGTAAAATAAGATGTATCATCGTAGTGTTTAAAAAGAAAACTATTACATTTTATTGCTATTTTAGTGAAAAACACGAGGCATAAAAATTCAATCATCTTGTCACCTTCGATCATGATCATGATCATCCATCATCAACATTACTATCGCGAAGATCTAATGTGACCAGACTATTCTGAATGCGTCAATCATCGACCACCGTTAATTACGTTCCTAACCGCGACCGCAATCATGCGGACTATCTATATTTACCTTTTCGCGAACGGATTTCATCTGACCAAGTGCCGAACATTCGTATAAGCTTCCTATACATTTGATAATCAACAATAATTAATGATAATCGACCCAATATTGTGTCATTAACGATTACGACGATTGAAAAAAAGGAAAATGAAAAAAAAAAGAAACAAATGGAGAAAAAATATAAATTTATTCTAATTAAACGAAACACCATAAATTGTACATCAGATATGATAGAATTATTATCGAGACATTAGAGAAACTTTTATTGAAACGAACGAAAAAAACGTAAAGGTATAAATAATCAGGATTATTCGTTTTGGAGTGTGACAATATATACACACTCGAAAGAAAATAAAAAAAGAATAAATAGAAAACAGTAGGAAGAATTTCGTCAACTTATTGATAAAATAGTTAATTAATCGCTACACGATATACGAATACGTAGTATAGATTAATCAAGTATATGGTTATCGCGAGTGATTGAATGATAAATAATGAATATGTTTTGATAATAAAAAAAAAAAAAATAAAAAGTAGAGAAGAAGAATACAAAAAAATTAGTCGTAAATATCATAGTACTGCAAATTAAAATTGCAAATTAACCGCGAATAATCTATGCCAATTATTCAAGAATTGAAATATTATCTACAATTTGGAAATCTATTTTTTTGTGTGTGTTGTTCAAAAAGAGAATTTTTTTTTTGTTTAAATTATATAAAAGAATAAAATATTATAAATGTTTTTTTGCAAAATAATTCATTCTATTCCTATTTCAGTTTTTATTCTCAAATAAGATACATATCTATCTTACTTAAAATTGAAATATCGTTGAAATATATACGCATACTATGTCCTGAATTACATGCATAGAATTTAATATATAATTCGATCAAATACTCATGCATGAAAATAAAAAAGTTTCGAAATTTACGAGTGGAAGCTTACCACCGCACAATTACGCGCCACTAGAAATTTCAACGTATATATAAAAAATCTCGATTTCGAGAAAAATCATTTTTCAGATATTTTTATAAACATCCGTTAACAAAAAAAAAAAAAGAACTGTAGGTACGTCTTTCTTTTTTAACGAACGATAGATTCATCAGAAGATAGTATCTTTCATCGTGCGATTTAAATCTCAAATACGAGAGAGAAATAGAAAAGGGGGGGAAGAAAACGTAGAGATAGAAATAGAGATAAAGATAAAGAGCAAAAAAAAAACAAGAATGTTCGAATTCGTATTTTCTTTTAAACAACTGTATTTTTCTTTTTTAAATACCAAAGTCAAAATCGTCTATTCGAAGACAGTGAAGAATATCACTCGTTAAAACAAAACAAAAAAAAAAGAGAGGAAGACAGATGTAAAAAGAGAGAGAAAGGGAGAGAGAAAAAAAAAAGAGAGAAAATAAAAAAAGATTTTCTCCACTCATCGAAGACGAGTTTTAAAATCGGAGTCCGTGCTTCCACACGTCGCGACCATAAATCTTACTGATTATTTATCATAGCTTCCTGAAGTAAGATCGAGAAGAACGTGCGATATTTGAAGTTGACTAAGCAGCGGTTAGATGGTATTATGCAAAAATAAACCGTATGGAGAGCCACGTGCGGAGGTCGAACCATCGTGAATGAATTTGATTCCAAGTTGCGAATCTTTCTGAGAACTGTTTTAAAAAAAATAAAAAAAATAAAAAAAAAATATATATATATATATGCACAAGAGGCCGAAAAAATATATTGACACAAAATAGATTTTTTTTTGTAATATCCTTTGCAAATCTATAAAAAAAAAATACGAGTCTTCGTTCAATTTTTATTGTAAAAAACAAAGTTTAAAATTTATATGTATTTTAAACCATAGAGATTAAAAATGCAAAAAAGCTTAGAATAAAAAAAACAAAAAAGAATAACGAAAAGCGTATATAAAAGTTCGTTGCACTGACAACGATAATTTATTCTCCATGGATTATTGCAATATATTATTTTGATACTTTTAAAACACATCGAGAAATATATAATTTTTATTAAAAATTAAATTTAAAAAAAAAAAAGTCATAACTTGTAGATATATTTACAGAAGATACGTACGTGTAAGCATGCATACGATTTTCATTATTATTTCTAAAATGTAACGATACTTTTGAAAAATATCGGTATCAAAAATCACGCTGGGCTCAGATTTTGGTTAAAGAATCATTCCCCTAGCAATTTCATCCCTCTCTCTCTCTCTCTATATATTTCTATTTCTATTTCTATTTCTATTTCTATTTCTATTTCTATCTCTATCTCTCTATCATATAAACCTACGAAGAGGAACTTTATACGCCACGTCACTGTAGACATTTTCAACAAACGTCTGGGAAAGCTCAGTGACATCACAAAGAAGTAAATAGTAGGGGGATAAACGTAAGTGCGTGGCGTAAATGCTGACGTTATTTCATCGTCACATTAGTGTTTCGATAAAATAACATTTTGCTGCGCTCTTCGACCCCCGTTCGACCAAATAGATTCGTAATATTTGATTGAGACATATGATTATTGCATATGAAGAGAAAAGAGGTAGTGAAAGAACGAGAGAGGGAGGAGGAGGTGAAGAGAAAATAACACAGCATCAGGTTGAAAATTTATAAGCGTATACTATCATATAAAAACATTACGATTATAAGGTATTCTTTTATAAATTCGAAATTCAAATTTATCTTTTTAATATAGTTTATGCAGTATCTTGAAAATATTTTAATAGACTAATAAGTGAAATTGGCGAAATAAAATCTATATTGAAATTCGTTGAATTCATCGATGTCAATAAATAAGAGTTAAAATTTAGATGAAAAATTTTATTTTTGTAAAAAAAATAAATTTTCTATTTCTTTTCTTTTTTAACAAATTGTTGATAATAAATAAATATCTTGTCTAAAATTGTAAAAACTTTCGCGTTTAAATATTCCTTTTTATGTCTACGAAAGTCTACTGGATTTGACAAATTTTTAAAATTAAAACGCATCGCGCCTGATTTAATCTGTCAATCATTTAGAGAAAAGAAAAATCAATTATTGCGTGGACTATTTTCCTGTGAAATATATTGCACGCCATTCGGGATTCATATCAATGTTTGACGCCTAAATGGTCTGTATTTTAAAAGAAAATATAATCTATTTTAGGAAATATAGCCATACTAATGGATAGGAAAGCAGATTTTACATTAAATGTAAATATAGAGAAAAATAATCTGATTAATTGAATATAAAATAATTATTTCTGGTTTTAATATGCTTCAATTAAAATGTACTATATTTATTATTAGTAATTAGAGTTATTTATTTCTTTAAATAAATTGCCAGTAAATAATTTTGATTTTAAATTGCACATAGAAACTAATGTTACTAGCATACATTTCCATGTAACGGTATGATTTAATCTATATTAAAATGGCTTACCGTTGAGACCATACTTCTCCTGATTCCTCTTTACTTGGTCTAGAGACAATCCTTTCTCTCCGTCCACATTGAAATAATTTAATACCTCCTCAACGGTCTTCGCATGGCCGTCCTCCATGATTGCGTCTTTATCTCAACACTGCTTATTGTATCCTCACAATGTTTATACCGTTCATTCACGCAAACAAATTCTGAAATTGACAAAAAACAAAATATATTTAACATTAAGCGCTTCATTATTTAACTCTCACTCAAATATGGTTTAACTTTGCTGCGCAGAATAAACTTGTTATTATTAAAGCAATAATGGTAAAAATAATAATACATTCAGCAGAGTTATCTACAGAAAGCAAGTAAAGGAAAAAGTAATTATCAATGACAAGATAATGTTAGAAGTTTCATAGATTTAAACAGAATAATATGTATTTAATTTTATAAGAATAAAAAATAAGACAAACGATATAATTCAATTGTAATACAATATATTGTATATTGCTATTAAATAAGTAAAGACCTTGTAACTAATTTATATATTGCTATGTCTCTCTTTAAAATGAAATAAAAAACTCAGTAAAAAAGGATAAAATGAGAAACAAGCAAAGAAGGGTAAAAAACTTACCGAATCATAATTCATATTGATAGTAAAAAATGAGAAAAAAAATAAAGAAAATGATAAGGAATATAAACGCGTGCACACACCTCAGAACGGTGCCTAGACGCCTTCAGTCCAGGTTAGAAAGACTTCAGGAGAAGGAAGTCTTTGATTACGAAGCAGTTTAAATGGCTTAATTTTCTCTTTAATTTTCTTCCCCGTTTCGAGTGGATTTTTGGATATGAAGACAAAAAAAATGATAGCCATAAACTAGTTCAGGTATTCGTTGGCGACGTGTCACGACAAAATCACGTTACGGTTTTACGAGTATTTAGGTTAGCAAAGAACAGGAGGAAAAAAGACAGAAGTTGATTACGAGAAGAGAAAGAGAAAGAGAAGGAAAGGGACAGAAAGAGAGAGAGAGAAATAGAAAAAGAGGGAGCGACACAAACGATTCACAGTTCACTCGAAGGCACGAGAGAAAAATATAAAGAATATGTTTGTCTCCTTCTAAATCAAATAATACCACGAATTAGGAAACTTAATTCTCTGATTAACCAGTCTCGTATCACGAGGCACAGCCACTAAAATCCGAAGTGCACGTCATTTTCTTCTTGACAAGTACGGGACCCGAATTGCTAACCAAACCTCCGCTTCCGTCTAACTAAAAGTGACGAGAACGGCGAATCATCGCGCGTGCTGATAACGCCATCTGTCGGAATGCGCGATTATAAATCGACACGCACGTCTAATGTACGGCGGATTTTACGGATGAGAGTACCATTTTTTCGATTAAATATTATCATTGTTATCTTAAAATTCGTCAAAATTCATTAAAATAAGATAGAAATAGTTTGTTAAGACATTTTTAACGCGAATTTTTCGTGAATTTAATTAATAGGTATTAGGATCGTAATATCACGACGCAGGAAAACAGATACGAAACGAAAAGTAAAGAGCATGTGGAGCAACGCCATTGGCTAAAACGGCGTGATGGAGTATGACGCATTCGGCTATTTTCAGGCTTCTGCTAGGCTATTTCCTTGGCGCGTATTTTAAGACGTTAACAGGACATTGCTGTATTGTAGTTATGTAATCATTATACAGTGAGAGCTTAAAATTTCTCTTTTCTTTATCAGACTCTCGCGTAAGCATAAATTAATATAGGATATTATAAATATTTGTTCATATTTTGGATTAATATTTATTATTCATTAAAGACAATAAAGGAACACATACGGTTAGTTACGATATGTAAAATAGCAAAGCATAAATATGACGCCTGGGATTATGTAACATATGATCGAGTTAAATCGGTTTGTGGCGTTTAACCTACATCTTTAAATTATCAAGAATTTGTGCTCATGTTAATTCAAATAATTGCTAAAGTAATTAAGAATAGTTATTAATTTTATCTTTTCTTAAGTCATATCTATATACATATATCAGAACTGATAAGATTTATCGAAATAAGAGATAGATCTAAATCTCACAATCAGTGATCACACACAAGAAGTATAATATATTTAGTTGAAAATAATAATTTGTAATATTTATTGAGAATCGATTGTTAAACAAAGGCCACCCGCAATTTTATTACTATTCCTGAATAATCTTATTGTAGAAAAAGCATCGAGTTCTTTTATCGATGTTAACGAAGATCCTAGTGTCATTAAATCGTCGCAAGTTCAAGGACGATACAGATCGAATTTAAAATTCGAATCAAGTTCAGAGGTCTCGTCTAGCGAGCCAAGGTTAGCTCTAAACTTAAGCATCAATAGGAAAGCAATGCAATGAGGTTAATCGGGGTTACGGTCATTGAATCAGTGACACAAAACTATCCGCCGTATATCTAAGCACTGCCTAATCAATCTGGAATCTCTCATTTCTCAATTGATATTCAACAATATCGAAAATTTTATTTAAACATTTCGTTACCTTAAATTTCCCGACTCTTATCAACCCGATAGTTTCTTAATAAAAAAATTGATACGAGATTGATTTGATCTACTTATAACAAATTCAAACTACAATAATTGCAAATTAATGTCAAGAAAAAAATTCCAAAATATCATTCGACAGTTCCTCGAGAGAGAGAGGGAGAGAGAGAGAGAGAGAGAGAGAGAGAGAGAGAGAGAGAGAGAGAGAGAGTAAAAAAAAAAGAAAAAAAAGAAAAAAGAAACCAATTAGAAAAACAGCGAGGTGAAAGAAAAAAGTAAGTTCCGTGGACTGACCCTTGCAACACTATTGTTCTGGGCTATCCTGTTTAATGAGAAAAATGACGCGCAGTAGTACATATCAGGATATAAACCGGCCCAATGAACTTGCCTTCCGGAGAACTCGTACGGAAAATGCACGCTAAGGATGATCGCGAATAGAACGTTTGCGTGAAACTGGGAGATACTTTGGAAACAGTCTGAAAAGGACCGTTCAGACAAGTGGCTCTCCCTCGTACGCCCGGGAAGCGACTAGTCGGCCAAATCGCGCGTGCCCGAGCGAACGTTTTTAGCACTCGTCTCCGACGACTTCCTAATTATTTTGGCAGAGATGCTTGTCAGCTTCTCTCTCTTACTCTTCGATACATACATACGCACGCACACGCACGAACGCACGCACGCATATTTATGGTCTCTCTTCCTTTTCCTCACACACACACACACATACACATACACCTACATTCTCTCTCATTTTCTCTTTCTCCCTCATGAACTCATCCTCTCTTTGTTCTATCTTACAGCTGTTCAGTGATTATTAAACGCATCACAATTTCAAGATTTCTCGTCTTTGTTTTACAGGTCCCAGTCTTTGTGTATATATATGTCTATCTTTCTCTTTCTAAGCTTATATCATACCTCGTGATAGAATGATAGAATTAACCTAGATTAATATTAGCTTATTTTCAATGTTCGCAGAATATTTTACTAAACGTATAACAGATGTGATATAATTTTTTTTTTTAGTATATAGTTATTAATAATGTTAAATTATAATCTATTTATATATATACGTAGACGTGTATATATATGTATATACATATATTTATAAAATTATGTAGAAATATCGTTTCGATCTTTTCGAACAACCCGATAGTAATGGTTCTATTTGAAGACGAGATGCAACATGGTCGACGAGCTATAAAGATAGGAAGAACGGCGGTGTTTGTTGGCAAACAAGCAGAGGTCGTGTTTATATGTAACATGCACATAACACGCAGACGCTTCTAATGAGGTAATTCAGAGTGATCAAATCACTGATATATCGTATGGATTCTCGGAGAGAGGAAAATCTTTCGTTTGAAGAAACAGCTATAATAATAAGAAAGGAAAAGAAAGAAAGAAAGTAAGTAAGTAAAAGACGAGTAAGAAACAAAATATAAAGACGAATAAGAAAAATCTTTCAATCTTTTAGCTCCGATTCAAATCCTAACTATATTTAGAACGTACACATTATATATAAAGTCCAGGTTCGAAAACTTCGAACTTAATGATGCGTGTCCGATATTTTCACTTTTCTTAATACCGCGGATGTCCTGATAAATTTGTCTGAATTCTTGGCTCCCGTACGATTTACCAAAGGTTATTCAACGACTCTTTCGAAAATCACTCGAATGCATTCGGCCACGCAACAGAACAGGATATATCAATCATTTATCATTATCTCCAAATAAATGTCTTTTACCTAGCAAGAAAATATTATTAAATTTCGTATTCTCTTAGAATTATTATTCGAGATGATTTTTACTCTAATGTCTCTCACATTTTTTCGTAGCCTTGTTAAGGGAGAAACTGTTACATAATTAACGCATAGATAAAAAGGTTAGTTGAAATTTTAACACGTGCGCTTGATTCACGAATTATTCGGCATCGAATTCACTCAAATTTTCTTAAATGTAGATCTGTTTAAAAAGGATCGGTTTTGTAATCACATCACTGTTAATCTTTCCTTAGATGGTAAAATCGAAAGAGAATATGGAAGAAGGAAAAGTAACATAGCTTATGAGAAAATTAATTAGCGAAAATCATTGAGGATGGTTCATCGTTTGTGTTGGGTTTGTTGTTAATAGACATTTTAGGATTCTCACGCTCTTATTTTGTAAATCCACAAAAAACACGATCCACGCTGAGGCCAGTCCTGGTTTAGCTTTGTCTCTTTCATCGTCACAGCACTACTTTTTATCGATATCTTCCGAATTTTTATGTTAAATTTCGTATATTTCACTCTCTCTCTCTCTCTCTCTCTCTCTCTCTCTCTCTCTCTCTCTCTCTCTCTCTCTCTCTATCTCTCTTTTGTCACTTCGCGAATATCACAAAAGCACTGTTATACATATGTCGTGTCACCAAATTGACTTACCAATGTCTTCTCTTCTGATCGGTCCGTTATCTTTACGATTTAATCACCAGCACAGCAGACTCCAGTTAATTACACACTTGTGCCCAACACCGATAATAATCTTCTTGATATTTTTTTTTGTTCTCCTTCGTAATATTTTCCAAATAGAAATCGATGAGAATGAAATAACGTTTCACGATAATCGCAAATAAATTCAGGTACAACGAAATGGCGGGAATTACTCCTCCCTATGCATGGTTGTTTACGCGCGTTTCACTCAATATTCTTACATTTAAGGACAACGAAGAAACATTCAAAAGGCTACGCCTGCGCTGCTAAACGAAACGAAGCGCCGAGAGTCTCCGAAAATCGTTTAAATAGTCCATCAACGTCGCTACCTGGCGGCCAGACGTGAAACAAGGAAAAGTCTGGCCGGAAGCCAGTGGTCCCGGATGTCGCAAAAGGGAGGTAGGTTCTTTCCTTCTCTCTCCCTCTCTCTCTCTTTTTCTTCCTACCTCTACTTTGCACTTTTTCTATCCAACTTTGCAACTCGCCAAACCACCAAACTAAGTAAACATTCATTTTCAAGACTTTTCTTTATCCTTTCAAGTTCGGTTAGTCTGAACAAACAATAAAGAAAAGTCATTTTCGTCGCCATTTTTGTTCCTTGATTTCACAGGTACCGGAAGTATTTCACTAGCAAAGCTCTCATATGAAATCTATAAAGTCTATCGTTAAAAAATGACAGTGATGAAACATTGTAATTTTGATAATTGCAATATAAAAATTATACTTTTTTTTATTGCAAAAGTCTAATACAATTATACATGATTACAAATTTTTAAATACATCTAAAATTTGGAGATTTAGAGAAAAGTTAGAATGACCTGTAAAGGAATGAACAAGAATGGGCACAAATGAAGATTTGTATGTGTGTGATGTACTTTACATTAATATGCTTTTCTTGTTCTAATAACAAGATAGCAAACAATGCAAAATATCATTAAAAATGTATTTTATTATAAATATTATATATCCTATTTTTTTATTTTTTTTTGGTCGTATACTTCTACCGATAAAGTACTCAAATGAATGTTTACAATGTGACAGGTATCTACACATTTAACCTAGTCACGATGTATACGATTTAAGCTGACACGCGCACATGCGAGTAAGCAAAAAGTTACGCTCGCCTACGCTCGAGGCGCCTGCTGTTCCAAGTATAAGCGTGGCAAGGTAGAGCAAAAGAGACGGGAAGAGAAGGGAAGACGTAAAACGCACGGTCAACGGCCTGTTCTTTGCGGGAATTCTAAATACATTTAACGTACAAGCCAATGCGTTACCGTTACGGTTGCACTGTCACTAGAAAAGTTCACTGGTCCTTTTCTCTGGTTATCTTTGATAAAGTTAAATGTGCTCGACCGAATTTACTTCTGAATTTTCGTACGTATAATACATATGTAAGTTTGTTTTAAACAGTGAAATTCGATTTTCTTCATAATCAAATACGTTAATTGAACGTTACAATATATATCTTTTAATATTTGGATGATTATTAATGTTTTTATAACATCATACGTTAATTTATTTTGTATAGAGAGTTTGTTAAAATAGTTTTTATTAATTTTATTTTAGAGAAATCAATTATATACGTAGATACGTTAAAAACAAACAGCAAGGTGGTCACTATATATCTTAAAGAAAGATCCTTCATGATTGTTATAATGGTTAATGAATAACTCTTTTCATGGTAATTTATCAAACACAACACGCGTTTAAAAATTTTCAAACTCTTTGCAAACGTGAACATCAGGAGAGAAGGGAGTTAAAAATAAAATTAGAAGTATTATAGCTTTGCCGTGTGTTAATGTTGGCGGAAGAATATCCCTTGTATTTATGGACGTTTTATATTTTTATAAATGAACTGTTAAACAGCTTTGATGAGACTGACTGTCAAGCAGATTATCTTCGCCATCTTTTTATAATAGATTTCTAATTCATCAAACTCTCTCTCTCTCTCTCATCGTAAAAAAATAAATAATATAAAATAGAAAAATGCAAAAAGAAAAAAATATAACATATATATAACTATTAAAGCAATAATACAATTAAAATTAATCTTTGATACTTTAAAATAACAATTATTGTATTTGAAAATAATAGAAATGTTTAATTTCATATTCTCTTTCTTAAAAATATGTAGAAGCTTCTTGTCAGTGTTGATGGACATATGACATCAATGGTGTCACGAGTGTGGTTCGACCCAGCCAACCCTCGAACTCCCCAAAATCGAGAACATAAAATCGGCTGTGGAAAATCGTTCGGATAGATATATATTTTCTCCGTATATTGCACATATTTTTAGGTAAGCAGCGAAATAATACGAAATTAGAACGCTCGCGGCCTTTGTACGAGCCGACGTCGTCATTAGTCGTTTGAAGGCTCACGATGTACGTTACGTTACGTTACGTATGTTCCAATCTACCATCGTTCTATCCCTGGGAGGCATTATTATCGCCAGTATCCAGAATAGCAATGTAAGCGTGTGTGGCCTTTTCGACTAATCTCATCAGCTTGCTTTCATCGGTTATTCAAATTCGGATGTCCAATGGTAACCAGATGTATTTATTAATTAATCTAACTGATATTCTCGTAAAGCAATTTACTTTATCTCTTATTCTTATTTCATATTTGATATAAATATATATGTATTGTATATGTGTAACATATTTGAAAATTGTGACAAATAAATTTGTTGAGACATGTATATACTATTCGTGAAAACCAAATAGAAAATATTGCGAATCAAAGAAATTATACTTCTTTCTTCTCTCTCTCGAAAAAAAACCTTGGAAAGTCCTCTAAATTATTAATCAGCGAAGAGAACGTGCCGAAATATGTATCTTTCTCTCTTTCTTTATCTCTCTATTCATAATATATTTTATACATTTCGAAGCTGAAGGGAAAGCCGAAAGGTATTTATATTCTACGTGAGACTTTGAACCGAGCGCGAAACGGGAGGAACGAAAAAATGAGGCAACGTCATAGTCGTGAATAAATGACTGTTGTGACAGAACGGAATAGGAACTTGAAATCGTCGTTCAGAGTCTTATGTTAGCTAACAAGAGATAGAGTGCACAAGTCTTGTCCTAAGCGCGTACAAACTCTTGAAGGAGCCGAACACGTATGACAGCGAGTTTAGTCGTACGTTGACAGCTGTTGTATGTGCTCTTTGTGCCATCGCCAGCCGGTTTATCTCAAACGGTTGCTGTCTCGAGAGAAGGATAATATTAGATATGCGGCATGTAATTCATGTTATTCGTATTTGAGATTTGAATTTACGATTATGATTTTTATTTTCATCAATATTTTGTCGTTCATCGATTATCACTCCACATACCAACCATACAATCTACAAAGAATCTCGTAAATGCTGGCATATTCTCTTCCAACGATAAACAAGTTATTCATACCATGAGACTTAGGGATCTTTGCATTAAGGTTTCTGTCATGGTATATCGTCGTCGAGCAGGAAGCCCACCCACCGATGCACCTGACGAATTTAAAGATCGAAATCGATTAAAGTGTTCTGATTCCGAATGCTTCAAAGACCCCTACTTTATTCCTATTTTTCTTCAAAGTTAATACAAATCGGTATCTATTACTTATGTAAACTATGTATCTTACGTAGAGGAATAACACACACACACACACACACACACACATATATATATATAAACATCGAGCTAATTATAAATCCAGCGAGTGAGTTCGTACGTAGATACGTACGTTCATTACCTACGCATAAGCAGTCAAGTAATTTGCGATGCAGTTGGTCTTAGAAGACCTATGCTACGACGACCTACCTAAAAATATACTTAGGGGGTCCGATCAACGGCCAACTGGGCCAGTGAAGTAACCTTAGCTCAACGTCCCAAATATAGTTCGACATCTCTACATAGCGACTACCGATAGTTGGCATCACGCGTTTATATCCCGATCTGCAGATGTAACAAGGAATATAATAACGTCTGTCAGCACAATTATCTAATGATATGCCTGTCTCACGGTGATTTGTTCAGGCATGCTCGATACCTGCTATTATCCTATATATTCGATAGGATATATACCTACCATTTGAACAATCTATTTGAAAATTTATAAGCATCATTCAAATAAACAATTTTATCGAATCTTATTAAATTTTGAACAAATGTTCATTCAAATTTAAAGCTAAGCGAATACTTCTATTGTATTTTTCAAAAACATTCCGTACCTATATAATTCTAACCCCGACAAAAAAGAAAAGATTTTTTTTTCTAGAAAAATACAAAGAAGAATGAGAGAAGCTTGGTACAAATTTCTTTGGCAAAGTTTAGCAAACCACAATCCGGATAAGCTAAAGCTTGCCATCAGTTCCCACTTGGGATGATGTTCTTCGGCAAGAGAACGGCACACGACAGGTATTGTCCGCGGTCTTAAATTATTCAACGTTCTCTAACACTGGCGAGAATCTTTGGCAGGTTTCGAGCGAGTGCGACGTCGAGGAAACGCAGAAAACTCTCATCTATCATGTCGAAACGCGTTACGCGAAAATAGTCGCAAGGATATCGCGAGGTCGGGCTTGGTTTTGGCTCTCTGTGGAAGAGTAGAGAGAGAAAGAAAGAGAGAGAGAGTAAACTTTAAGTTTCTTCCGAGAGAATCTTGCAACGTTACGGAAAATGACAAACTCGAATTATCGATGTTTATCTATGTAGAAGAAGAAAACTTCAATTCATGAACAAATTCTTTATTTTTTACCCTTTTTTTTCCCCATTGTAAACATTCGATTATTTACGCTCTTTCTTTTGTCAGTTTTTCTTAAAAGAAACATATAAAAAGTATGACCGAGTGAGTCAGTTATAATCAAACTCCAGAATTCGAAATAACCAAGTTCATCGAGACGCGTTCTGTTTCCATTAGACTATAATTCACCGTGTCACACGTGTTAAAGCACGTGAGTTATGACGTAATGGCACAATGACGCGGTCATCGTAAATTCACTCGCCGAACACTCGCACTCTGTACTTTATTGCTCTTGCTCTTTATAACACACTTTTTCGTTGAAATGTTCTCGTTCAAAGTGTAAAAAAGAAAAAAAAAAAGTAATAAAGAAAATAAAAAAGAAAAAAAAAGTATTTAAGTAGTCGATTTACTGGTTGAATTAAAAAGATGATATATAATAAATTTGTATATTATATTATTATAAATAATATTTTCCTTTTGTATAATTATCGTGAATTATTATTTCTATTTCTCTCTCTCTCTCTCTCTCTATTATCATTATTATTTTATATAATATTTAACGATACGTGTGTGATCTAAGCAATGCCATTAGTTTCTCTTCAGCTTGGAAAAGGGTGTCTATGGTATGAGAGACTTACAAAGCGACTCTCACGAGTAATCTAACGGCTACCTAACGAGATAATTTGATATTACTCGATGCTCTCGCGAATATACGAGCTGAGTGATGAGTTTCAAGATGAAGGACCATACGTATCTCTTCTATAGGTTACTGATACTTTGAAAAGGTACGTAATGGTTTAAAGGCAAAATAATATCGAATGAAAATCAGTGGGTTAACGGAACGTTTCTAGGAATGATTATAGTTTAATGTTGAACAATCCTGTAAAGAATGATGATATAACTGACTGTCTCTACCCTCTTTATTTTCGGACTCAATTAGAAACTAGTATTTCCTTTCTTCTGGCTTAACAGATCACCGATGTCACGAGGGATCCTTGAAACAGGAGCTATTATGGCCGGTCAAGCCTACGCTCTAGGCCAGGGACTAGGCTAGGCTATTTCCGCTGTTTAGCTTATGGACAAAAATAGTTGTTGAGAAGCGAGTAAATTCTAAGACAAATTTACTGGGACTTTTAAGTAATATGACTACTTTCTCATATTGATTTTTCCATCGTATTAAATATCAGTATATTACTGTATATGTATGTTTATAGATAATGTTGGATCGATAGGAATATCCTTCGAACGAAATGAATTCAAAGAAATTATTTAAATACCTAGATACCATGTTTTTATTAAAAATACCCTCCCCAAAGAGACTAACGAGAAAGTTTTTTTTTTTTTTTTAACTATTAGGTTTATTTGACTAGCAGTGCCTTGACCAATCTTCGCACATCTTATATATATATATACGTCTATATGAACGTGACTCTAAGCAATAAGTAAGTTTGTTTGTATTTGTTACTGGAGCAACACAGGGAGAATATTTTTTTGGCCAATGAATCGCGGAAGTGGCTCACTCGATAATTTATTTGTTCGCTTCTCCATGTGGGATCGTTGTACGTGCTTGTAAATAATGTCGAGTGATATTCTCTTTTTCTCTATTTTTATTTTTCGTTTATCGAGAAACTACTAAGTCACATATTCTTAATAAAAAGTCAAAAATAATCTCTTTTACAAAGTAGAGTTTAAATTGATATTTGTTTTTTGAATTTGATAGAAGAATCTCTGGATCTTAAGTCAAAATCTGGGACATTATCATGTCATGACCTGAGATTGCCATTATTTCAATAATTGGCGCAAGCAATTAATCTATTTTCACCCACGCATTCACGTTATTCTCTGTCAACCGATTTGATTGCAATGTACCTACACGATAGTTGGTAGATTTCGTCTCACGAAACGCAGTTATTTCCACTGTCGCCAACATGCGACAGGTGCTCTACTGGCTTTACTACTGACTTTCCGCCAGAATCAGTTTTCATATTCTTTTATCCGTTTAGATTTTTTTTACAATATTTTCTTTTTTATTTTTAATATTCATTATAATTCAATCTCTAATACATCACATTATAATCTTTTACTGCTACAACATATTTAATATTTTAACTATTTGAGTCTAAAGCAGGGTGATCGCGTTCTTCAGATTTTATTTCGAAAAATCCTAGTACATTTCGAACGTTATAACAAATGACTGTTGAAGTAGTGTTAAACAAGTGCTATCGCGCTTTTCGGACTTTTAAAAGTCTATGGAACCTAAACGATTAATTAATTATTTAATAATTGTATTTAATTCAAATGATTATCTTTCATGTACGTATTAAAAATGAAGAAAAAAAATAAAGACAATGGTAGAAAAGAATAAAATTTGGCAAGACATCGTTAACGAAAATTTTGCAAAGAGAATTTCGAAACAATCCGAACCCCGAGATATTTTGAATCGTCCACTTGTTGGCAATAGTTATGTTGCCACATTGAAACCGTTCGTCTTGAACTATCCGATGGATAGATAGATTTGCGGTATAATTTTGGCAAGCACGTAACGGTACTTATAGCTGATTGTCCACTCAAGTGACAAGGTTTTGCAATGCTAAAACGGAAAAATAAAAAAAAAGAAAGAAAAACGAATAAATCGAGAATAAATGGGATTACAAACACAAATATTTAATTTATATATCATTTTAAACGATCTTTAATTTGGATTATTAAAATTGTTCGATCACTTATCAAACAACAACAAAAAATAAATATAATATAAATTTGAAATAAATGTGGAAAACAAACAAAACAAGATTTAAATACGTTTGTTCGATCTTACGTATCTTACGACTTATAGAAGAAACAGAAAAAAAATGAAAAAGAAGAAGAAGAAACAAGGAGGAGATACACCTCGAAAGCTACTTTACCTGCCATCGGACCCTAGTGTGACCAGGCTGACCGTCCGTCAAGACGCCCACACAAATTGCTCTACCACGTTATTTCGAGTGCTTTGGCCTTGGGTGGCGGCCAGAGAAAACTTTTGAAATATCAGGGAACGCGGTGAGGTTCTTTCTCAGCTATCGGGATTACTAGGTATCTATCGAAAGAGCTCGTTAAAGCAATGCAACAACTAGTAGATACTATCTACCAATAAAAGTCTAGATTAACGTCAATTCTATTGTCTTTGCTTAAAGAAAACTATTGATCCTTTTCTTTCATATATACCAAATCAATTTTGATTCTCGTGAATAACGATAATGATATATCGATATATACAGAATGTATATATATATATATATATATAATTAAAATTTGAAATATATATAAAAAAATATTGAAATAATATATATATATATATATATATATATATATGTATATGTGTGTATATGTGCTTCAACACATTTGACCCACATTTTTGCAGACCAATAATAGTAAATTATGCGAATAATTTATAGGTCGAAGAAACTCACTGAACGTTCTTATATTAAAAGACGTTTATTACTTTGCACTTTTGGCATTAATCTGCTTGTTCCTAGTCGTCTATAAGTAAACTAGCAATAAGTAGACTTTGGCTTTCTATTTAGAGTTTAAAAACGACGCGTTAATAAAAAATATCATCACTTCGATTATTAACAATTTCGTATATATGTTATTTATTTTATTTTATTTTATTTTTATTTTTTACGAAAAGACACTTGTGCAATATTAAAATATAATAAGAAAAGACGTAGTATCGATCTCTCTCTCTCTCTCTCTCTCTCTCTCGTATCCATACTATCGAATAATAAAAGCATTCTTTTTAACGTGCCAAAACACTGAACACAGTTATGATATATATCGATACTTGTTGACTAACTGTTAAGAATCAACAATGTAGGGAAATACATTGGAAAGTATTTTCTGTTCTAATATAAGATCACGAATAGATGTAAAACGATAAAGGAATTAATTAAAATAAAAATAAAATGGAAATTTCCTATTCAATATGTTATTCTCCGAGATAATTGTTAATAGTATTAAATCTTCATGAAAATTTTCCAAAGGAATTTTCGTTTTTGCCGTGACGTCACGAACGTATTATTATTTGGCACGGTTAAAACGTGACGTCGCAGTTTAACGAAAGACCGAATGTCGGGGAAAAGAGAAAAAAAAAAAAAGAAAAAAAAGAAAAAGATAGAAAAAGAAAAAGTATGATAGATGGACGTGCGTGGCGATCGACGTGTCAGAGTAGAAGGGATAATTGGATTTTTCAAAAGAACGTCTCCTTGGCAAATCGAGAGGAGGAGGAGGAGGAGGAGGAACACTTCCTCAGCTCGGGACAAGCTTTGGCCGAGTTTGAGGAGCGTCGAGCTCGAGAACGAGTCATAATAATAACGTCTCATGCAAGGATTTCGCTGCTCGTGATCTCTATCTTAAATTTAAATAAAATAGTGCGAATATTGGAGGTAGTTCTGCTGCTGGTAGTGTGCTGGTGGTAGCAGTGGTATTGGTGGTAGAGTAGTAGTCGTAATAGTTGATTAGTCAAATTTGTAGTAAACAGTATTGGTAATAGTATTAGTAAAAATTTCAATAGACTATTAGTAATAATACTAGTAGAAGTAATAATTGTAGTAGGACAACTAGTAATAACAGTATATGTAATTGTACTACTAGTAACAGTAGTAGGTTGTAATAGTACTAATAGTAATAATGGTAGTGGTGAGTCATCGAACGAAAGGTTAATCGCAAAATAAGATTATGAACTTGCGACTGGAGTTGAGTCGAGCATAGATACCAACATAAGAGAGAGTGCTCAATATCTAATTCATTTTTCTTTTTTTTTCTTTTTTTTATCTTCTTTTATTACTTCAACAAAATCATATCCTGTTCTTAAAATTGTTTACAGAGTTCAAATATTATTGAACCGAATTTGTACTTTATGAAAATGATAATCTTCGATAATATTACTTCGTAACAATTGGCAAGCTAATCGAACACACTTTTAGACCACCAATTAAGGAATCATTCATTTATTTGATGTTAGAGGAATAGTTTATGCGATACGATCCGACTCACCACGATTCGAATTAGATTTAGTGCATCTACGAATAATTTTAAGAATTATTGTATTACAAAAAAATTATATTGTATAATAAATAATTATATAATTATATATAGAACTCTCGATATTCTTGTCTTATCTATTAAAATTGAATTTCTTTCTTAATCTTTTCCTTTTTTTTTCTTTTTTATATTCTTTTAATTATAAATTCAAACAAGGTGTATTTTAAAATAAACATCGAAAACATTTTCTTTCGGTTTGCTCGAAAGAAAAATATATTATGTACTATTATTTATGTACTATTATTCTATATACTTTCATTTATATATCTAATTCAACATACTCCGTTTTTTCGATAATTCGAGATGACTTTGCAAAAGGTACAGAGATGGGAACGATACAGTGATTGGAATATTGCCAATAACAACGAAAATCTGACGCTTCTATAACGTACGATTTTTTGTTACGCTCGTGGCGCGAATGCTCGAGCAATGTATGATGCTGCAATATATAAGAAAGAATGCATTATACTCCTGAAAATAGATTAATTTTTTACAAAAAGATAAATTATGCATGAATAATTTTGAATCTGTTATATAATGCTCTTGAACTCATTTTCGAAATTTTTCATAGTAAGAATTTCTCTTTCCCTCTTTTTATTTCTTGTTTTTTCCTCCGGTTAAAAATTAATATGCAATTAAACAGAAATTATACCAGGCAATTACTTATTTTAACAGATACACCGAATTAACAAAAATAGAATATCGATATTAATCGTAGAACATGCTGATTCAAGTAGTAAACTCTGATTTTAAGATGATCAAGTTTGGAACTTTAACGATGTTCCGGCACTGTTTTTATCGTATTTTTAAAAAATATTTAAGAAAAAATAAAAAGAAATAAGAAAAAAAAAACAGAAATGAGATGATATGGTGTTTAAATTTGATCATGTCTAAAATAAAAAAGAAAATTAAGACAAATTTCATTTAAATGGTATTTGAATATAATTTTGTTTAATAAAAAGCTTAACAAGAAGTGAATTTTGGCATCTTCCTTTTTACAGAAAAAGCACTGGATACATCCAATCATTATAACAGTAGAATGTGCAGATAAAACTGATTTATTTACAATTAATTAATACAAAATTTTCCATTACTATTTCCATAAATCGCTGAACATTTTCATTTAAAAGGACAGTATTCGATCAAATATGCTAAAGAAGTCTTCTTTCATTCTGATAATATTAAAAAAGTGAATATTGAAAGAATTTTTAAGTATGTGTATGCACGTGCGCGTGAGCACGCATGTGTGTGACAAGCATTACTTTTCTATCTTTCGCTGATGCCACTTTACAGCTGTTTCTTTTAACTTTCTTTTATATCTATTACCGATTAAACGATAATCGTTTCCTTGTAAACGAGCTTGGAAAATCATAAGTTTCTCTAAATTCCAGGTCACTGTAGTTAAAACATACGAAGAGGAAATCACGTGCTACAAAGTAACAATTCGTAAATGCAACGACGAGTAGACATGACTGCCCTTGGAGAGAACCCAAAATACGTCTGCCACCTTGCTTCGGAACAGTTTCATACTAAAATATCAATTGCGTATTTAATATCTAATTATGTTTCTCTTCGATATATAGGACAGAATAAAATTCATTCGCCCGTACGTAATACGTAAGCAAGCAAAAACATGTTTATATATTGATAAAAAATAATTGAATTATTAAACACATTTATGAATTTTCTTATTTGATTTTTCTTAATCCATCGACGATATAAATCTAATTCTTTCCGAAATATATGAACCAAAATTTAAATAACTACCGAATCAATTACAAAAATTCGTATTTAAAATTTGTAGGATATAATAAAAAAATATTCTATTACAATTTTATAGATCACAATAAAATTTACTTTAAGCATTTGTGTGTGTGTGTGTGTGTGTGTGTGTGTGTGTGTGTGTGTGTGTGTGTGTGTGTGTGTCAAAATAATTATAATTTCAATTTTTAAGTTTTGGAAATATAAGTTCTCATTTTGTTTTTATACCGCGAAATTTATTATTGGATGTAGTGTCATCTAGGGGTTTAGTTTTAGCACTAACTTTTTTCAGAATTCTTATTAATGCATGATACGAACAAATATGAAAATCAGCATAAACTTCTATTACCGTTTATGGATACATTTATAATAGAAAATACTAGCACGTTGAACACCGTAGGAACGCTGGCAAGGAACCTTAACAGCAGAAAAAAATAAATAAGTGCCCTTAATTGCACGCTATTTGCTCAACTTTATTTTATCAAATATTTTTTATTTATCGTTAATTAGTTGAAAATAATTATTACACTTTGAATAATTATGAAATGGAACGTCATGAGTGGGAGATATGTTATACACATTCGCAACCACAAATTCAAGGAAAAAAATGAAAGTAAAGTTAGTATACCTGCAGGGGATACATTTAAAGTTAATTTCCAAAGTAACAATCTATAAAGTAGTGAAAAGAAATAAGTTAATCGTTCATAATGTATAAACAATAGGTAACTATTTTCATTTTTTCATTTTTTTCTGCTGTTGCGGTTCTATGCCAACTTTTTTGTAGTAAAGTATATAGAAACTCACAAGTCACCTTTTTTTATCTGCCCAGCATCATTTTTATTACCACTGGGACAACCATTGGACGATAGTATGTACTTAACGCGATGACGGAACAATACTATCAATATTGTATTCTTTGATAGTATTGTACCGTCATCTCGTAAAGTACCTACTATCGCTCACTGCTGGTCTCGGTAGTAACTAAGATGAACCTGGTTAGATAAAAAAGAGGACTTTTGAGCTTCTATCCACTTCTGTATTTTTTGCTGTAAACACTAGAGTAGTCACTACACACACACACACACACACACACACACCACAACAACATGAGAGATACACGAGTAATATAAGAGAATAAAAATTTCAACACATCTAAGTGTGATAAAAGTCGCTTGTGTGGCAGTTATCTGCGCCCCATATTTTTAAGTATCATTTTTCCGCTAGATGGCATTAACTATTCTACCGCAATGCATATACAAATACACTTTGAACCGCTTGGAGTTCCCTTCAGTCCTCTTAGTGAGCACGTACAGGAACCATGTTTCGCGATGACGTCATTTACGTATCTTTGTTACTTTCCTGTGTAGCTTTCGGAGTTGTCTATCGAAAGTTTAAAAATCCTCACGAGAGACAATGGATCAGTACAAGTTTTGGCTTGATTTTAATTATACTTGTTTCTGGAACTCATGTGATGCACCCCCTCATCTGCCTGTTAATTAATGCGGTCATCGTGACCAGGCTTTCTTGGAAGTACGACACAATCGATCTATTTCGTAGTCATAAGAATAGCAATATAAGACATTTTCGTCTATTAAATATTAATTGAATACATATTAAAAAAAGACAAGAAATTTTAGTATTAACATACGAAGTGTTAAAATATTCTGGTTTTTCTTCTCTCAATCCAAAATTTATATAACACAAAGTATTTCAGCGAGTTAAGCATAAAATCATGCATATTTCGTATTCTTTTTTTATTTATTAATGCAATTACAGAGTCCAAAGTTCCAAATGAAAATTCATGTAATCGTGCATACTGCACCTACTTTTTTTTTTTTTTTTTTTTAACAATATTATTTCCGAGTTCGAAATTCCAAATTACTTTTTTTTTTCTTTTTTTTTCTTTTTTTTCTTTTTTTCAGAAAATTAATTGGAATAATAATGCTCTATTATGATAAATGTTCTCAACTAAAACTTAATAATATGTGAACGAATATCTAGTATTTATTTAAATAGCATGATATTGTAATTTGGTTCCTACTACATAAATAAAAAAAAATTATATTCTATAGTACATCTACATGCTGCGATATGTAAGTGCATATAATATTAAATTCATAGGTGTATTCTTCTTCAGAGTTTATCCCATAATATCTTACTACATTTTTGTCTTTTATTTACAGAATATGCCATTTAGCAAGTTTATTCTTTTCATTTTTTTATTTACTTATTATCTTCCGATTGGGACACCTGGTTGGTATGCCGGTACCACCTGCACATACAAATTTAGTTCAAATGATTCTTACATTGAAGTTGTCTGGATTGGCATTTGAAATAAACTCTGCTGCTGCTATGAAGCTACCAGATGATCCTCAAGGAGTTAATTCTATGGCTTTAAAAAAAATTAGTTTTATGGATGTTTTCCATTACGGTCTAAGTTACATGGGAGTTTTGACTGGTAATTCAATGCAATATATTTGATTAAAAAGTTGAAAAATATACATGTAATAACAATAACAACAACGATATTGACAAGGAATGAACTTTAACATGCATTTATATTATTGTTTCACAGGTCCTTACTATCGGTATAGGACATATTGGGATTCGTTACATAGACCTTTCTCCAATTACATCGATCCATGGCCTCTAACATTATATAAATTAAAACAAGCTGCAGCATTGTCTGTACTTTTTCTCATCATGAATTATACATTTCCTACAGAGGTAGAAAGAAATTTGGTTTTAAGCATACAAAACAATATAAATAAGGAATAACAAGAATAAATACGATGAATTTTGTTTCTATTTTAGTATACTGTATCAGAAGAATATGCAAATCGATCGTTATTATACAGATGGCTCTACGCATACCCAGTCTTTGCAACATTTCGACTAAGATTATTTTCTGGAATAATTTTGTCTGAATGTGCATGTCAGATGGCTGGAGTAGGTGGTTATCCCACCAGATGTGAAACTGCACCTGGATTGGGCCCACGTAATTACCAAGAATTTGAAGAAATGTAAGGAAATTTTTCTACTTGGGAAGCATGGATTTTTTAAATATTATTTTACATAAACTTCAAATTATATACATCATTCCATTTTACATAGATGTACAGATAAGGAAAAAATAACACAAGAACCATTTGATTTTGAAACCATACATAACATGAACATATGGCAAGTGGAGACTTGTCATTTAGTGAGGTCTTGTATGAAATATTGGAATTCTTGCATACAATATTGGATGGGAGTTTACATATACAAAAGATTTCCATTTAAACCGTTAAGAATTATGATGACATTAACTCTGTCTGCATTGTGGCATGGATATGCTGTTGGTTACTATGTTTGCATATGCTCAGTTCCGTTTTATTTACAATTAGAAGATCTGTTAATAAAGTTCCACAACCAACATGAGAAGGATAGCATTGTTAGTGTGAACATTTATCAAAATTATAATTAATATACATAAATATATTTTTCTAAACGCTCTTTCATTTTTTATAGGGCTGGAAAATCTGGACATTTACTCTATGGGCTATGAGAGTTTCCTGTATGGCTTATTTGGGTGTACCATTTCTGTTACTCGACTTCCGACAAATATTACAATTTTATGCAAATCTATACTATCTTGGTCATATTAGCTCTCTTATACTATATATAGTAGCCAGATTATTGAAACCCTATATTATAAAGAAGAACGCAGAAAAGAACAAATAGGTAGAAGAAAAACAAGAATACATATACATATATATATTATTTTTCTATCAACTAATAATTAACTACCATAAATAAAAGATTAAAAACACTCACAATACGATATTAAACACATGTAAAAATATCATCAGGTTATCAGCTATAAAAGAATACACTGCACTCTTATAAAAGGAAAACGGATTTATAAAAATTAAAAAAAAAAAAAGAAAAGAACATACGAACTTCTGTGATAGATGTCTGCTACAATAGGTTGAAATTCGCCTAAGGAATATCACGAAAATTTCTGGTCCAGTATGGCCGAACTAACACTGTCTTCCTGCACAGCAAGAAGGAACATGACATTATATACATACGTAAGTATGTATTACAAAATAATTGCCTTTTCCGTAGACTTTAATGATTTGCGATTGATAATTAAGGGATTAATTGTAAATTCGTAATAATTCGTAATAATTCATAATAATAATAATAATAATAATATTAATAATATTAATAATATTATAGTAGTGTAAATACATAATACTAGAATAAGTTCAAGGATAAAAATGGAGAATAAGAGCAAAGAAAAAAACAAAATATACACATATAATAAGTGAAAGAAAATTTTTATTTATAGCCCTTACATCGATAAATATATAACTTGAATGATTAGTTAAACGTAACGATGGGTTAGAGCAAATATTATATATGCTGTATATAGATATGCACACCACACACATACACACATATATATACATATAGTAAATAATTTTCATGGCTTACCTCTATAATATGTTAACACCAAAATCCTGTTGAGATATATATATCGAAGAACCTAGAAGAAAAACACAAAAAAGAAAGAGCGGAGAAAACATGTGATATTCTTCGAGCACAATTCCACCTAGTTTAATTTTACTATGTGGCGGCAAGTGTCGAAAACGATAGCCAATAATTGGTCAAATAATTATTGACAACTAAGATAGATGTGGTAACTTATCAGCTGACGCGTAATCTCGTTCGCGAGGTGTCTGGTGATATGCTCACGTGCTACCTGCTACCCGGATCGATGTCTCTGCGACCAGCAACCGCGTGCTGCTGCTCTGATTGCGTTCTGCTTTTTTATTCTCTGCGTTTGACCGTACCATCCGCAAATTCTGCAGTGCGACCCCCCAAAGAGACTGCTCGCTCGCACACTCTCTCGCATCGATCTCTCGCGAACCTGCTTTCACCAGACCACCAACCGCTCGCTACTGCAAACTGCTTACAGCCCTGCTTACTCGGCTTACAGCTTACTCTCAGCTACCCCATCATCGGCTACACTCGCCATGCCACTCCTTTCCACCGCCTGTGGCACCATAAAATTATAACTTAGTTATACCGAGATAATATGATATATCCATGACAGGATTTTAACGTTTCATTAAGAATAACTGTTGAACAGTTAATAAACATATTATTTTTAATTTAATATTAAAAGCTTAATATAAAAGAGTAATTCTTTTTTTTATTTGTTTTTAAATAACCGCTTTGTGGACGATACTGTTATAGAGCTACGTTTTTCCTAATCCTTAAAGCAATACTTAATTGAACAAAGTTTATTATAAAAATAACACTTTTCAACAATGAAGCTTTATTTCTATGGGAACATGAAATTAATGTGTTATTGTGTTGTGCCATACATTAAAATATTATTTATCGCATCCACAAAGAGTTAAGTAGTAACACAATATTACAGGATATTACTAAAATCACGTTCGATAAGACGTATTGAACATTTTCCGAACTAATCGTGTTCTGATTACAATATAAATTTTCAATACACTATTGTATCTTTATAATAATTACAATATTTATAAACTGTTAACTCCTACAATAATACTTTCACTTTGTTTACACAATTATTTTTTACAGATAGAACAACATTTATATACAGAATGTAAAAAATTTCAACAATTATATTAAATCATAAAATACACGTACGTAATAATTTTGTAATAATCCTTTAAATATATAGCAAATGTCATTAATTTTTGTTAAGAAAAAAGCTCATTTAACTATTATAATCAGTTAAGTTAAACTGCAAACTTTAAAATTTGTATAACACACACTAGAAGTTACTATAAAATTATTAACATTTAAATTTGTCTGAAAAGTGTTATCGTCTATGTCTTTTTATGCTTTATTTTTATCTGGCAAAACTTTACATTAGTAAACCTATATTATTACAGAAACGCATATCTTACTTCTAAAATATATATTGTAAAAAAAAATTTTTCATTCAATATGAGATTTTTCATTGTTTGAGAATAGTTTGAAAGTTAAAAAATCAAAAAGACGTTTTGTGATGTAATATTAATTACGTATAAAATTTAGTCAACTGTGTGTATCTTACATTACCTGCTAATTACCATTATACATTAACACCATTACACTATTTCCAGGAATATTATTTTAGTCCTTTTTGCCCACTGTGGGCAATCTCATAATTATAATAAAAAATAATATCTCAATGTAACTTAGAAGTATTTTTTTCGTTTTATTGTAAACTATTAATTGCATTTGATTGAAAATAATAATTAAAAAAATAAAGGACATAATAATTACGCCAATACAGTTATTGAGAAAAAAAATAGAATAAAAAAATATTTTAATAGTTGATATATCATCTTTCGTATTAATTTATCAATGTAACAAATGTTAATACTCTGTTTCAAAAATGGATAAATTATGCAAACATTATATTGAATGTAATCTTTTCTTCAAGTTTTCAAAATATCAATACGTCGTCAATATGTAGTCAAATAACTAACATTGTTAAAACATTATATGTAAATACACTAGTTGACAATGAACCTGTCTATCCATTATGTACAAACTAAATCGAATGAATCAACTAAGGTAAGATATCGTTCGTTCTGCTCGTACATTGAGGAAGCACAGATTTATTGTCGTTTAGTGTATTTAATAATTGTTAGAATTATTTTGAAAAGACCTGTACAATATATTAATATTGACTATTCTGTCGGTAATAATATGTATTCCTTTCCCCTATTCTCTGTTTTTTTTTATGCATTTATATATCTATAATGCACGTACGCGTACACGAACAAACGAGAGATTATTTTTTTGCAATTTAAAAGAAATACTATACGAAATTACTAATTATTCAATATTCTCCTATAAAACCTAATTACGTGAAATACAAATGTAAACTATTATTAGTGTGACTCTATTATCATTAATAAACACAGATTACTATTCATAGACGTTTAGTGATGGGTGATATTTCCTATAGAATGTAGTACAAGTGCCATCAAATACAATATAATTTTGATAATTGTGATATACAGTAAATTGCAATTAATTAGTCTGTATACAATAGAAAATTACAAGTTTTCTTTCCTTTCAAACATACAAAAGTATTACATTAAACAATAATGCTTAATGTAAGAAAAATCAAATGAAATATTTAATCAAGAATTTGGTAAATTTATAGACTAATAATGTAAAAAGTAATACAATAAACTTGAATTTACGTTTTAGTTTCTTTTTCCAAAAAAAAAAAAAAACCGTAGAACAATACGTATTCAGAATTAATATATAAATATAAATGACACTCTGAATGAAAGTATGTTACAGAAGTGCTGTAGGTATAGAGTAATAGAATACCTTTTCAAATCTCTTCTCAAGACAGATAATATGGTGGGTCGAAGGATGTAAATCATTTTGCTGGTACTCGTATATCCTTTTATTCCAGTATCTACAAAATTCCGTAATATTATTAACACAATATATTAGAACATTAAATTTGCTCCTGCCTATATTTCTAGCCATTTAACATCAAACAGTAAAGTGAACAATTTAGTTAATCTATGCTCTTCTAAAGCGAAAACAAAATATTACATAAATAAATATTACAATTATCCACAAATATAGGCATGTGTTATTCGTTGCATCAAAACATGCATACATAATATATATTAATATATTTATTATCTATATAACGAGAACAATATAAAAATGTTGATTAAATCAATAGAGCTTACCTTATCTTGATTTTGAACGACTGTCTTTTTGTCGCTCTTGAGACTTGCTGCGAGAACGAGATTTCCCACGAGAACTTTTACTATCAGAGCGAGAACGACTGCGGCTACGACTGTAGGAACGTCTACGATCTCTATCACGACTACGAGACCTACTACGTGATCGTGTACGAGATCGTCTGCGATCTCTGCTACGGCTGCGTGACCTAAATATAAAAAATCAAATTGATTAAAAAATTCTTACATGACTTAACATTTAACTTAAAGAAGATAACATTACCTGCCACGTCTGCGACTTCCACGACTTCGATGAGGTGAGGTTGGTCGACCATAACGTGCCATTTGAACTCTAAGTTCCCTACCGTCTAACAACCTTCCATCCATAGCATCCAATGCATCTTCTGCATCACGTTTATCATAGAATCTGTAAAAAGTTATAAATCAAATTAATTCCTTTGATGCTTGTGTGTGTGTGTGTGTGTATAATATAAAAAGCATTATATTTGTCAGTCACCTGCTTTAATCTCACATAGTACAAAGTATATTAACAGAAACATTTTTATCATCATACTAAATTAATAATAACCTAAACTAATTTATAAATTTAGTAACAAATTGTAACTAAAAAAATATATTAAAGTCCATCATGCAAACATATTTTTAGTTCAAACGAATAAGAATATACGTCCGCTTTTTCTCCCCATATTTGAAACATCACTTACCAAAGCGGAAACTGGCATCACAGTTGCAAACCGAAAAAAAATATCTTATAGATAACGGTTAGAACTGAAGAAAAAATAATTCTATTTATTATTATAATGAATTATTATTTATGAGTTACGACTTTTTAAGATGACGTCACAAATATGCCATTGAACAGAAGCCTGTTGGTAAGATGTAACACATACCTACACAGGTACTGTTTTCGTATATAGGATAATATTACAAATTTATGTTATTTTGTTCTTAGATGAGAGAATAAATAAATACGTACCTCACAAAGGCAAAACCACGACTTTCACGAGTGAAACGATCTCGTGGTATGTAAATATCCCCAACTTCCCCGCATCTTTCAAACACACGCCTGAGATCTTCTGGCGTCGTTCTATAAGTTAGATTGTCAACCTTTAAAGACACCATGCCGTCGATACGCGGCGGTGGCCTACCGTAACTCATATTCGCTATAATTACTTTTTTTTAATTTGTCACTATTTCAACCAACCAGTTGTATTATATTTAGAAATATAAACGTTAACGTGGTATAACTCACGAGCGAACTATACACTCTATTAGAAAATGGCGTGTGGAAGCAACGACGGCGGAAGAGTATGAAAGTGATTCGGCACGAAGCATTATGGGAATGTGGAGGGGAATATGGACGATACTACGTTATTCAGATGAACATTTTAAAACCATTATTCAATCTATTTATACTAAATAAATTTTTATTAATAAATGTTTAAAATATTCTTTAAAATATATTTAACATATATTTATATAGATTATACATATTCATCTATACATAAATAATTTTGATATATATATATATATATGTTATAGCAATGATGGAGTACGAATACTCATGTGACTCAGTAATACGTATTTATATAGATAAAGAAAAGATTTATGTGAGAAGTGGGAGGAAGTCTTAAAGGAAAAGAAACGGTAGATTCCTTTTCCCCCACTTTTAACTTTCTCGAAATCCACAGATTAGGATTTTTGTGACACAATCATATGATTTCAAATTTACGATGGATACACTTATGTTCACGGTCACCGTCCATGATAAAAAAGACATTTAAATATACACACTATCCAATAAATTAGCTACAGTGCTTATCCACGCTCACATATATATTCATACAACTTACGTAGAATTGCTCTAAAGCACGTTTTACTTGCCACATACACGTATACACATACATAGGCAGAATATTATGAATATACAGAATCATGGTGTACGACACCGGTAAATTATTTAACAGGATGTGAAATTTTACTGATATATATCTTATCCTATTAACGCACTCGAAAAATCTACAATTCTTATCGATAAAGAAAAAAGAATTGCGAATCAACAGATGCAATTTAAAATTTCATATCTGTCAAATTTGATAATATATATATATATATATGTAATTAAAAAGATTGAGTATATAAATGTAATAAAAATTATTAAATTGTAACAATGGAGGATAAGTCGTTAAGAGATGCTTCGATTATATACGATAAACAATTTAATGAAAATATGAAACTAGCAAAGTATTTCTTAAAGCAATTACGTGACAAACAAGGTTAATATTTGTAATATAAAAATTGTTTATTTATTCATTAAAAAGTTATTCTATTTTAGAAATTCAATTAGCTACGAAATGGCTTGTTCGTGTTAACGATATCAAGTCATCATCCTTGGAAGTAAAAAAAGATCGTAATGCTTTCTTATGTTATTTTCTGAAAATTTTGAGAGAAGCAATTTTAAAAAATCATAGCGAATGCGAATCCAGCAGAATGTTCAATTCGGAAAATAGATTAGGATTATTTCATTCTGTATGCTCTACAATACAATGTGTTATACATTAATAAGAAAGTAATCAAATACATTTAATTGTAGAATCAAAATTCTAAAATATCTACGAATGGATTATCACAAAATGGTACACAATCGTCAAATATTAAATATCATTCGAGGTGGTCACAAAATCATCGTACATATGTTGCTGTTAAACCTTTACCCGGAAGAGGGGCATTAATATACATGGCTGTATCTAAAAATCCGGGATTAGAAAATTGGGATTTATAGGTAACATTAATAAAATGTACGCAATAATTGACAATGATATATTTCTTTTTGAATTTCAATTTGAAACACAACTATCAAGATTATATAAGTAAAATAGATCTTTAGAAAATTCCTGCCTTTTTATGTTTTAAGGTTTAAATATATATGTATAAAGTTTTACAAAGAGAGACACTGTCAACGCATTATTGTTTTTTTCTTTTTGTTTTTTTTTTTCTTTTTTATTTAAGTTTCAATGAAGCTGTACTTATGGTATCACAACAATGCCCTTGTACAAGATGCCCCCTCGATAATGTAAAAATCTTTTCAATTTTCTATATATTATATAATCATCGTCGTATATCAGTTTTGTGGATCGTACCGATCATAGAAAGGGTAGCAAATGTATATTTAAATATGCATTTCCATTGTTTCATTACACATTTCTACATGCGTTTTCTTATGGACTGCTTTTATACATTCATACAAAAATCGATCGAATGTAAAAAGTATGAATGACAATGTAATAGGTAGCTTTGCTTTACGTTAATGTAAATTATAGTAATTAGGCGATTTCTAGTTCGACTGGAAATAATAGTTATGATTATTTTTTTTCTTTTTTTTCTTTCTTAAATCATTATATGATAATGATATTAACTTTTAATATGTATAATAATGATTCATGGTCAAATTTTTATATTTCGATTAAAAAGATCCTTAAAAACTAACGTATAACAAATTACATTACAGCAGCCCAATAATTAGCTTTAAAAAATTTAACAGAGATATTTTTAGAATAATTTTATACAGAGTTTAAAAAATAAAAGTCTATCAGAATAAAGAAAAATAGAAAGGAGAGTAAAAACAAATGAAAAGAAAAACGGATAAAAAATAGCAAATAGGAAATGGAAAAGAAATAAATGGAGCGATCAATCATAATAAGGGCAGATTTGATAAAAAGATTTGAAGTGTATAGCTCAGACAATTGTACAGTCGATGTTTCATCTTATGCTGCAAGAGGGCACAGTTTAAGTAGGATGCATTGTACCATACAAACTGTCGCTTACATTATTACTATTCAACAATTCAAAATACTTATAATAATACACACAACCTTGAATAATCTCAACAGCTGCTGGCCTAAGCCTGAATCAACTTATCGCGTAAATTGTGGATAAAAAATTAAATTTTTGCTATTATTATTTTGCATATATCGCTATGCACAGTGATATGTCATCATGTGCTTTGTTGAAATAAGTTAGTACTTTATTGATCAAAGCTTCATAACGCTATGGTATTTTTTAATGTTTTGTATATAAAATATGCCAGGGCACTCATAGTCATCAGTCACTAAAAAATTGGAATAAGGTGAATACACGCTGCTTGAATGTATTACACTTTTCCTTTTCTATTACACTTTCATACATACTATTTTTTCTTTTTGTTGTTGGCATTTATATACCCATCGCATAATTTTCATGATTTTTTTAATTTGCCTTATTATTCATTATAACATTATGTTCTATATAAAAATAATACTCAGTCGATTAGTTCAGATTAATACTCATGTACAATGGGAAAGGGGTTTTAGCGTTTCGAATGTTTCTAATGAGAATAATTATACTTATGAATTAAATTAGACATGTGTGTAGACATGACTTAAAATTTCTACTGCAGACAAAACAAAAATATGCAGATGGACGGAACAGTGCTATGTGATTAGCAAATAGTAAATTTTTTTGTAATAATATTTTAATCGTTACGCAAAAACCCCTCTTCGATAAGTATACAATTGTTTTTAGAAGCTGTCGTATACACATCTTCATTATAGATATCCCTAAACCGAGACCATTCAGGCACTCTAGCAATTAATTATATCAATATTTTTCAATGTAAACCAAATTAAAAGTTAAAAATAAACGTGCATTCATACTCTTGACACGTTTCTAGAAAACATTTTTCCTCTGATCATACTGTTTCAAATATTAATAGTCAACAATGTAACATTTTTTGGAGAAAATACGCATGTACATATATCATTCGTGTAAATATGTCATCGCTATAAATGGATATATATAGAAGGTCTAGGTGAGAAGGCACCTAAAGCATTGACCATCTGCATAACTGTACATAATAGATTACTTGATTTGCAAAAAGAAAAGAAAAAAGGGGGAATGATCATTTGCGCAGTGCCTGATCGTACATATTAACTGTTAAAAAAGAAGCTTGTATCTAATAAAATGTAAGTACAATGTCAAAACAATAAATTAAGAAAATCATTGCCAAATATCTTATGCAAATATTGATGCAAAACACAATGAATGCAATAAATTAGTTTAAATAATATTTAGGGAATTTATAAAAATAGGTGTACAAAAACAA
Organism: Polistes canadensis; assembly: GCF_001313835.1. Classification (NCBI taxonomy): domain Eukaryota; kingdom Metazoa; phylum Arthropoda; class Insecta; order Hymenoptera; family Vespidae; genus Polistes; species Polistes canadensis. Next base: position 631,984 of record NW_014569584.1, read on the forward strand.
GGGGAAAGGAGATTAACTAAATAATCTAATAATTAAGTAAGACAATTCTTCTTATGAAGGTCATTTTAAGTAATGTTGATTAAAATCTTAAGAACTAAAATCAAAACTTGCAGAATACTGATATATAAAAATATCTATATAAAGCCTCAGCATTATCATCTTTAAAACCAACCATTCGAATCTATGGTGGTCCACAACTAAGTCTTAATTAAAAGACAACTATTAATAAGATCTAATAAATTTATCGATTATATAATAGCAATACTTCATTCTTCATTCATGCTAATTATAAAAAATATCTTCTAATTTCGAGTTTAGCAGAGAGCTTCGAACAATTCTAATTTTTATCCTACACGATCATAATAGTACAAAAAATATGATCATTACTTTTTGAACGAGTTACTTTGAGCCAAACGTAACTGAAAAATGCTTAACAGTTTACCTGTTCAAGTTACTCTATCGTATAATCCATAAATAAATTGTTTCTTGTAAAATATAATACAATTAAAATGTTATAGTACACCATTCAACCTTATTACTTAGTAACATTTTGAAAAATGCTACTTAGAATCTTAGACAATATATATTCCAATTCCTGATCTTTATCAACTTTACTTTTCACATTAATATGAAAACCAGAAGTTGACACATATCTTTCAAACATTTGCTTTATTAATTTATATATAAATATATGTTATAAGTTATCAGTATTTTTGCACCTTATTTTTGTTTAGAATTGGTATTGTATAATCAATTTTTAAAAATTCAATTTTTTATTGTGAATTTTTGTTAGGCAAATGTTTCAGAAAATTTACATCTTATAGTGTTACTTATAATATGACATAATAATCCTTTTATAAATATATGATATATATTATGTAAAGATGTCTGTTCACAATGTGTATATATGTTACTGCTAAAGACCAAAATTGGATAATATTAAGATTCACATAGTGAATACCAACACATATCAAATACGTCAGTGAAAGACTGAATATTTAAATATATTCTTATACATTTGAACCATTATCGGTGTATGCCGTCAAGAATTGGTACGATCTAATGGAGTTTATTGATGTTTATTATTAATAATCTTTTTTTTTAATAATAAAGTATGATCCAAAAATGTAACACAAATATTTTTATTCAATACTTACTAATAGGGCATCGTGAATATCGACATTTACCAATGTAAATCAAAAATAAGGATATTAAGCAAATATTTCAGACATATATCAAGCCACCATGTTAATCCTTGATATTCTACAATTTCAGTCTTTCATGGTAACATATATACAAAAGATCCATTTGAAAGATATGTGACTTCTTTAATAGTTTTCACGAAAAGCATATTAAATATGATAAAAAAAAAAAGAAAAGAAAACATATCATTCAGAAAGAGATTCTGTGATCAAAGATTCTGATCACTTGGAAAAGATTCTTATTAGTATTTGTATCTATTTCTCCGATACTAGCACTATTTGTGCTTTATTATTTACTATGCAACAGTACTACACAAATTGTTTTCTTTGACATGTCCTTTCAAAGTTATTCTAAAAATTGACACAAATTATATTAAGATGTAAATTTCTTGTACCTGTTTATATTGTTAAGGGCATGTTTTATATATCTTTTGTATGTATTTGATCTTTATTTATGTAGTACTATCGTTTATTATTGTATCGGTCTAATATATTTGTATCTATGTGTTATATAGAATATATTTGTAATACGCTTATGCGTTTTTAAGGCTCCTTTGATAATTACTAAACCTAATTGCTCCACATACTATTACAGCTATATTTCTTGCTCTGTCATAAGTTTAAGAATTATTGCAGATTGAAAAAAAGCTCGCAAAAAGAAATATAAAAGTGTATATGTGTGACTTTATGTAGTACGAGAAATAACATATTAATTTTTGTTATATTCTCTTACCTATATTCTATGTTACACGGACTAAATCTATTTTTGGCAAAGTTGTTTAGGTATACGATGTCAAGTATAACAATATATAAGTAGATGCATTGGCCATAATATTATGCTCTATTAAAGACAGCTTAATATCTGTCGCTAATATCTTATCTGTACAATCTTGCAAAAAGTAGATCGGCAATAACTCTTAAAAAATAGAAAGAGCAAATTATTAAAATATTCCATACTACGAACATCTCTACTGTGTTACAAGAAACTGCTTATGTCTTTCTATTTATTAAAAATAATGAAAACATTTAAAAAGAAATTTTAAAAATAAAAAAATAAAATAAAAAAAATAAAATAAAACTATAAAAACGCTATAAAAATCGATAAATCTTTATAAAAAGCCATATTAATAGTGGAGCAATAAAATTTAATCTTAATTTTCGACATATAGACGAATGCTATTCATATATTAATTCGCGAAGATTTTGAACATTTTCGATCAATGTCGAGAAAAAGAGAGCATGTTAACAGGTTATTGTTATTGTAAGACAACAATCTATATCGCATCCATAGGATGTTCTTATTGCTTTTAGAATCTTATCTTATATGGTCGTGTACTATTTTCTTTGTTAAGTACAAATTGATTCAACTGTGTACTGTGGCAGTTGAGAAGCGTTTTGACATAGGAAGTAAAAATGAGGAAGTAAACTATTAATAACATTTACGTCTGCAGTATCGTGTTTGCATAAATTTACATAGAAGTTTTATATTTTATATATAATTTTTTGTTCAATTACAAAAGATATAAGAGAATAGAAAATATAAATTTCTATGTAAACTAATAACGCGTAATATTTAACACGATACTGACATGTAATTTGATAAATTTAAATATCCGAATGAATGTCAAAATATTTCAAATAGCTTCTTTCATGTACTATCAGATTTTTTTCGATCGTTTTTAAATACGTACTTACTTATACATTACTAAAGCATATTAAAAAATACAATTTTATACACTAGAAAAATTTAACGAGGCATTTCATAAAAAGCTTATTGTATATAAAACAACGAGAGTATTATTGGTTATTATGTCATTTGCGACCAAAAAAGCCCGTGGAACAAAACGTTAAGTTTTTTTATTTCATTAATTAGTTTCTTCATAATATATTCATTTGAAACTACTTGCACAGTAATCTAGCACTGTTTATTACTATTTTACTGGCAATCGAGCTCTATCCTTGCTTTTAAAACAGACAACGATTAGCTTCATGTACGCAAAAGTACATACACATCGAAAGAACAATTTATGCACATATGTACAATGATCACTCATCGCTCTCCAGTCGAAAGCATAGAAAATTTTGTATAAAAATATTCTTATTCACATGCACAAATATGTATATGCATATATATATATATGTACATTTTGAGTAATCATGTAATTAATACTGTGTGCTTAATATCATAATACCTTTCACATGTTCTGTACCACGGGCCTGATGACAGCTGAAAAAAATACCTCAACTGTATATCATCTCAAATTTTCGAGATATAAAGAGTGAAGAGATGAGATTGAAGATATAATTATTAAATACGTTAACCATTAATGAATTGTAAAATTTGATTGAATTTTACACTTTTGTACATCAAATTCAATCACATTTTACATTTCTATACTATTGGATCAATCATACTGTTTAGAAATTCTTTTTGTATGTATACCTAGGTACGATGTCTTGAACAAAGTTTCTCACTGCGTATCTTCAGCTAACGATGTCGCAACCAAATTTAATGGTACATCTGAAACATTTTCTTCATCTCCTTCCTGCGTTTCTTCAGTCTTTACCGAAAGACATTGTTGTTGTTCTGGAGCTTCAGTTTTCACAGGCTATAAGAATGAAAACAAAATAATGATCAATTTTCATAACATAAGAAAAATAGATAAGCTCATAATTAAACTTACATGTAGTACATAACCCGACATCATTGGAAAATTAAGTGTAGTAGAAAATGGTCCATGGCTACCAGGTATACGTGGTAATCCTCCCATTAGAAGATGAGGCTGAATTGTTTGACGCAAAGCCGCCAGCATAACTTTTTCAGAATCAGATTGTTCAGATTGTGGTGGTACTGCTGCATCTCCTTTTTCTACAATATTATCATTTACATTATAAATTCAATTAATTAAAGTAAATAATTATAAAAAAGATTAACCCATGCAATATAAATCTATTAAAATATTATCAAGTCTATGAAATTTAAATTAATAAAGAAAATAATAGTAAATTCTGATTTATTACTTCTATGTCGTGTTTGTTTTTCGCCTTTAGGTCGGCGTCTGCGTGTGTGTATTGTGTCTCTTCGCATGGTAACTGGACGATTAACTCCATGAAGTTTATAATAAAGTCCGCACGCATTACAAACCATTTCACCCTTCATATTTCTCCGCCAGATCGTTGTAGTCATAGTACCACAATTAGTACAAGCCATATCATTTTTTTTAGTATTATTACCACTTTGTTGATCGAATTGTGGTTTTTGATCGTCAACCTGAGACAATTATAAGAAAACAAACAAATAAAAATATCTAATTACTTTAATTTATATAAATAATTAAATGATAACAAAATACTAGTTTCATCCTACTTTTATTTTCATTTTATATGACCATCCAGTAAAATCTTGTGCTTGCTCTTCGCTAGACTCATGTTGATAATTAGCAGTGTCTGGGCTTGTTGGAGCCTTACTTGGATAACTTTGTTTTCTTCGACCTTTAGTTTCTTTTCGTCCAGTACTAGCTGGACTGGATGGATTACTGTCTATAGAAGTAATCTAGAAAGAAATCAGACATATTTGTATAGAATATTTTAAAATAGAGTACTTTCATTTTTTCCTATGTCAAAAATTATTAAATTGTATGTATTACGCAGAATAAATAAGAGAAAATATTCAATATTAATTTTATATAAAGTTCCGATATAAACAATAAATAAAAATTTTGTTAAAAAATTGAAAACTTCCAATTCCTTTTTCAGAAGTTAACATAAATCACCAAATAGTATATGTTAAAAAAGAATAGATAAGAATAAATATTCTAAAAAAGAAATATTCTTACTAAAAGTTCAGGTAAATTCAATGAATAGGATTACTATCCAAGGGTTCGAACATTCCAATTCATTTTTGAAATCTATGACAAAGAATTTTCCTTTTATCTATTATCTTGTAGCGTGTTCTTATTGGGTTTTTTACCTGCTAGCAGGTAAGCCCAATGAATGGACCCTAAGAAAGGTTTCTAATACACAAAGCCCTTTATATCTACTAGTTTCTAAATCTATACATTTTTATTATTAAGCAAACTACGAGATTTTTTCTATTATACGATTTCCATGTAAAATAACTTAAAAATAAAAATGCCATAAAAGAGTTATTCCGAATATTTCTACACACATTTTTTAAATAAAAATAATAATATTAACTAAAATAATTTTTAAAATATTAGTAATTTTTTAAATATTTTTTATATACGAAAATTTTGATTATAAAAAATATATTTTTAATAAAAACTATGAAAATAAATATTATTCAAAATTATAATATGTAATTATACGTACTTTATTTTCTATGCATGGTGTAGTAATACAATTCGCCCCAGGTACAGAAGAATCAGCTAAAGAATGTTCAGTATTTGTTCCTGGAGCGTCCTTATAAAATCTTATTTGTGTAGGCGATTTATTAGAATCAACAGTAGTAATACCAATTTGTCTATTTTTGATTAAAGATCGAAGCAGATTAGTTGCTTCTCCGGTAAAACCATTGTTTACATTATTTTCTTTTGTTCGTGTTACTTCCAAATTTCTAGTACTGTGTTTATAAGAAAAGAAAACAGAATCGTAAATATAGATAGAAAATCTAAAAATAGATAGAAACTTTTGTTCCTATACATTCAGTAATCAAATACTAAAGTTAATAAATTCTCATTGATTACTTACTTTGCAAGGGCTTGCCACAATTTTGTAGTTTCTTGATCGATATGAGTATCCGAACAATTGCTTTCTGGTGTATCCATCCTATTAACTGGACTATGATGAGGTGTATCTGGTTTAGAATCTTCACAGTTATCGTTCATTTTAATTCGTTTCATGGTCATATCATAGCCATTTTCTTCACCTTCGGTATCTTGTTCATCTCGATCCTCTATTTCGAGTCTATCTGGATCTGAACTGTACGAACACGTATCATCTTCTGGTTCACATTTATTATTATCATTTTCTAGCACTTCATTTGTACGCAATTCTAATCTGTGTGTTTGTATTTGAGGTATTGTGTTTTGATTAATGCTGGCTGGAGAATTTGGGTCTTCATTAAATAACGTTTTATTTAATTCAATAAAAGATTGTACGGGATTTACATCTGATATTTTGGCAGTGGAGAAAGAATTTACCTGAAAAAAATTACACTTTTAATTATAGTGGTAAATAAATAAATAAATAAAATAGTCTAGACAAAAAAAAATAACTATCAATATAAAATATTAAAAGGTAGATAGTAAAACAAAAATTTGCAAATCTTAATAAATTGTGAATGATTTATAAAACAAATATAATAAATAACTATACCTGAACATCATTGATTGATGATCGATGGGGGAAACTCAGGTACCGTTTAAATAAGCTATCTGATTTTTGTGCACACTCACGAAAATTGTATAGTGATTCTAACTTGAATGTACATCGGGTACATAACTTAGATGGTAGAAAATCATCTTTTTTCACCTACAAGAGTTATATAATCAAAATTACAGTGTTTTTAATTATATCAAAATTGATATTTATACAGATAATAATTTATTAATATTATTAAAGTCATCAGAGTAGATTTATTTATACTAATAAACATTAAATATTTCATTGTGTATATATGTGTGTAAATTAACATTACAAATAAATATAATTACAGTTTAAACAATACACATAGAATTTTAAAAAGAAACAGAATACACACACACACACACACACAGATACAAAATATTGTTCAAGAGTGAAGAAAAAAAATAATATTAGGAATATAAAATAAAAAAAATTTTACAGACAAAAAAATATGAAAAAAATGAACAAAGAATTAATAACATAAAAATGTAAATGTATGCATGTAAAAATGAAAAAAATACTTTAAAAAAAAATGTTCAAGATGTTGGTTTGGCAAGAGTTTATGTATATCTATATTCTAAACAGTCATTACCTTTACAATATGTATTATTCATAATATTATTTTAAAGAGTCATAATCTCCGTGTTAAAGGATAAAGCCTATAAAAGTCTAACGTCACATCATTTTGTGGAATCCGCGTGTGAAACCTGATAACAGGTCGTCCATATAAGGAGCTCCCCACTCCCAGAAGACTGCATAAGAGTGGAACGAAGCTTATCAGTGCCATTTTAAATGCTCCCATGAATCGTTACCTTATCTCGCGGTCACATCTCTTGCCAAACTTTCTCTCGTGGCACACACGCGCGCATAGTGTGTGGACGAGGATAGAGAGAGCAAGTGAGTAGCAAACGGATAAAAGGAAAAGAGAGAGAAAGAGGCAGACAGAGAGCGAGCAAGAGATAGAGAGAGAGAGTAACAGAGCACTCCACATACATATATATATATATATATATATATATCACGCACACATAAACATATATAAAAGAAGGAGAAAAGAAAAGAGAGGAAGAAGGGTGATGGCGGCTTATAGGGACAAAGGGGGAGAGGAGATAGAGAAAGAAAGGGGAAGGAAAAGAGAAGAATAGAAAAAGAGAGCAAAGAAGCGGATAACATTATACAAGTGCGAGGTCCACAGATGGTCGTGTTTAATTTATCACGATATCAACAGAAGAATCGGATAGAAACATTTGCCATAACTTACCTCAACACCGAGGCATGCTAATATCTTGTCGGCGAGATTTTGCTGTAAGCCTTGCTCCTCAAATATGGATGTTTTGACATCTTTCGTGGATAAACAAAGGCGACACAGGTCGTGCAACTTGGCCGATATATTAATCATAATTGTAAGCTCCGACTACTCTGCACGCCACGTAAAACACGAATCATCAAGGGTTGCACTCTTTCCTCGACTGACGAAGTATCTTTCTCCACTGCCACTACGCGTTTACCACGATAGGGAAGGACACAGAATCACTTATCACAGCCACTACCGCTCCTGGTCATTGTCAGCGGCACAATATACACAGGACATAACTATGACTACACATAGATAGTCTACTACCAGATGCCAGAGGATATCCTTTAGGATGCAAGCCGTATTTGCACTAAATTCATAGAAATTAAAGAATGCCACATTCAAAGAACGAAAAACACCATATCTAATACTAGTTAAATATCGAACGATTGTTCGTTCTTAGATTAGAATTATTTATAGGAATATATTTATATCTTTACTAAGGACTAAATCAATTTTACTTTAGTTATTAACTAGTTTTGATTTATTTATTCAACAAAAATAATTACTTCTTGTTGTAATAAAAACCGGTAGTCCTGTAATAATAGTGTCCAATCACACGGAAGTATAATGGAAACTCAATATCGATAAGTTCAATAACAGCGCTAAATGCGGTATAGATCGAACTAAAAATCAATATGGCTATGTAATCGATAAATTTAAATATTTCTAGTACCGATACGATAAACGTCTAATGAAATAAGAAAATAAACAATTATAGACGATTTTGTATAATTTTTAATACATAAAATATTATATTATGGGGTATTCATAAATCATTTTTCTCTTTTTAAACTTAAATTCTTCATGAAAAGATATGTCTCTAGAGTTAGTTAATATTTTGTTAATATAATTATTGATATATATTTATATCAGTTTTGAAAAGAATAAATATTATAATGTATATTTTTTTCATACTTTTATTCTGAAAACAATATTTGTTAACATCTAGTGTGAAACTGACCTTCAAAGTACGCTCAGAATAGGCTAGATTATGTGAAATTGTGATGCCATGTAATATGATTCAGAATTTGTAGATAATAATCACAACTAGGTGTAGACAAACTTTATGAACTAACAGTTATTTTAAGCATAATATACATTTAGTGAATATAGTCTGATGCCTCACATGTGACGCCATTTTACGCACTTTATAGCCATCTATATACAGTTATTCGATTCAACCGACTTCGATCTACCATCTTTAATACTGTTTGGTGTGCAGCGTGACCGGTTCTATTACTCTTTCAAAAGTTTATGTTCATATTTATGAATTTTGTGCCTTTATATTTTACTACAACTTAAGCTTTATCATGAGTACAGATAGCATCGAAAAGTTGTATAAAAACTTTGGCATTTTAGCTGATGCCAAAGATAAGTTAGCTGAAGTAAGTATTTATTTGGTTATGAAAAGCACTAATGTTTGTATAAGAATAAACTCATAAGCTTTTAAGGAGCATGGTACCGACCGAATTTTATGAAATTTAATTATTTCTTATATTTTTCAATACTTTGATCTTTTATAATGTTTAGTTCTTCTAGAAGATTCATTCTGTATGTTACTCTCTTTTTCTGACAACTAATGTTTATCTTTGAAGTCCCTTATCGTTGTAACGCATTCCAATATGTATTTATTTGAGAAATTGTAGTACTTGTTAAAAATTTTGCTGTGTAACATTATTATGTATTTTAATTTAATTAGCATTTATTACTTTAGCTTATCGCTGAAAAAGATTTTCCTTTATTATTCTATATACTAGTCGCATTCAAAGAAGAATCAATCAAATATCTGCCATTTGTTCTTTTCAGCATGAAAAAGAATACTTAGAAATTTTAACTGCTGTAAAAGGATCATCTAAGGAAAAACGCTTAGCATCTCAATTTATTGCAAGGTTTTTCAAAAATTTTCCTAAGTTAGCCGATCAGGCGATAGATGCCCATTTAGACTTGTGCGAGGATGAAGATATGGCGGTAAGTAATTTGAAATTATTTAATAAATATAAACATTTGATACAGACTTAAATGTAATTATAAATATAATTGTAATACAGATAAGGAAGCAAGCTATTAAAGATTTGCCTACCTTGTGCAAGGATAACAAAGAGTACACTGCAAAAATTGCTGACATTTTAGCACAATTGTTACAAGCTCAAGATCCATCTGAATTAGCAGTTGTACATAATAGTGTTATGTCTCTCTTGAAAAGTGATCCAAAAGGTTTGAATTTGAAAAAATAGAAATTAGAAAATAATAATATTTTATTTATATATATATATAATTTATATTATGTATTAATAATTTATCTTTCATGAAGGTACAATAAGTGGATTCTTTAGTCAAATTCTCAACGGAGATGACGGGACAAGGGAAAGGTGTATTAAATTTTTAGCGACGAAATTGAGAGCAATAGGTCATGATATTATTACTAAAGAACCAGAAGATTTGTTAATTTCAGAGTGCAAAAAAGTCCTACAAGTAGGTTTCTCTATTTTGTATAATTTTATGATATATTTTTACTTTATATTATTGTTTTAATGAATGATCTTTTTAGGATGTAACAGCTGATGAATTTCATAGTATCATGGAAGTTCTTAGCTGGACTAGATTAGGTTCTACTATTTCTGGTCAACAAGAATTAATTGATATTACGGTAGAACAAGCTGAACTTTCTGTGCCATTTAAACATACAAATGTTGAGCAATGGAGCCGATTGATACAATGTATCAAACATGCTCTTCCATTCTTTAGTGTAAGATTTCATATTATATATAAATATTGAAGTATTTAAAAGTGGAATTGTAATTTTATATATGTGATATTAGATTTAATAAGTATTTGATTTTTTCTTATGTTTTTATTTTTGCAGTCTCAAATTGATTCATCAAGATTTGTTTCATATATCTGTATTCAAGTTTTACCCCATTTATCATTAATTAATACACCCGATGGAAGGGATAGTCAGTTGGAATTGTTAAAACTTCTTGCGGAATTAACTGTATTTTGCGGAACAATCGAAAATCCGGAAGAAAAAGTACAACAATTATATAACACACTAATTGTATGTAAAATCGTTTTTTAATGCATTGATTCTTATAAAAATTATAAATTTTACTTTCTAATTTTAATTTTGTTTCTTTTCTTTTTCTCGTTAGACATATATGCCTCTTCCACCAGCCACAGAGATAACGGATGTCCCAAAGTTACAATTTAGTCATGTGGAATGTTTAATGTATGCTTTTCACAAATTATGTAAGCAAACACCTGAATTTCTGGTAAAAGATCCAGAACAACTTAAAGAATTCAGACTTAGACTACAATATTTTGCTCGAGGGATTCAAGGATATATTAAAAAATTACGCGAGGCAATTAGTGGCAAGTCTGAAGAGGAATTAAATACAGAAGAAAATCAGTTGAAAGTAGTAGCATTGAAGACAACAAACAACATCAATACTTTAATTAAAGATCTATTTCATTCACCACCCAGTTTTAAGAGTGTGATACATCTTTCATGGAAAACAACAATGAACGATAAGAAGGTAATTATATTACAAACAAAAAAATTAATAAAAATGTATAGTTGATGTTTATAATTATATATTCATATGTTGAAATTTTTCTTTATATCAGAGCGAAAAAAATTCTTCAAGTCAGAAGAGACATACTCCTATAACATTTGGAAATGATAGCAGTTCCAGTAAACGGAATAAAGAAGACAAAAGCAATAAAAGGGAAATATATACACCTCCAAGTGGAAAATACAGTTCAAATATATCCTCCAATTATGGTACATACTTTAATGATCTTTATAATAAACCCATTTATATCTACGGATATCTATAGTTACTACTGATAGTATCGAAAAGTGATTTTATTTATATTAACTAATTGCTCTTTTTTTTTATTTAGGAAGCCGTGGTAGATTTAGAGGTAATAGGTCTGGTGGACGAGGAGGCTACAGGTCAAGAGGACGTAGTACCTGGAGAAAAAGTTTTTACTAAATATCAGATAGTACGAACTTTTAAAATAAAGGAGACATTTAAAATCTTAGAGAGTGATACATGCAGACCTTAAAAATATATGTGTACAGAAAAGTATGTAGAAGTGTAATATCAACATCATTATGGTGTCAACAAATGTGACGGAACAAGTAAGACATTCTTCGTTCCTCAAATGTGTGAAGAGTGGTTATGTGAATGTCTCAACTTCATAAAAATCTTATGGAAACAAGCAAAGAGAACACAAATGATTTGTTTTGAAAATGCAGAACAAAATATGAATAATATCGGAATAATTATTAACAAAAATAGAAACATAACTTTATTCGATATAAAATATGATAGCCATAATAATTATTCATTCATGATTACTCTGCTAACATCAAACAAAATAGAACTAAATACTTCGATTTGATAACATCTGTATGTAAATGGTATATAACGGAAGCTAATTTAAATCTGCACAGTGTATGTACACATAATGTGGCTACAAGATAAAATTAGAGAAACTACTATATGTTCTGTGTAACCAAGATGAAAAAAACATGAATATGAAGAGTTTAACTAAGAAGAAAGATATTTGTTTCTTATAGAGAGAACAAAAAAAATGTCAAAGATACATTTTTCTATTGAAAATTGAAATAACATAATTATTATGCATGTGCTTAATGGCTAAAAAGCACAAGAAGAAAATAAGAAGTTCTATAAAATTGTAATATTCTCATCGAATCAAGAAAGTCATAGTGTTCGTGCAGTGTCAGGAGATATATTAGAAGAAAGAGGATATTACTCTTTCTGAAAAATATGTCATATCAAATTATTAGCAATCGTAACATCTCTCTGTCTTATCCTAAGTAACTTTTGTATCTTGTGTCCTACCCTGTGAATTTATTTGTTGGCAGGAATTAAGATGCAGCTCATGTTGAGGAAAACAGCTGTTAATGAAAGACAAAAAAAATAAATAACAAAAAAAACAAAAGACGTGATCAAAAAAACAAAAGACGCTGTGATTATTATTTTGATCTATATTAAGCTTCTCCAAACATATTAATAAAAAGTCTTATAATTATAATTTTTCTACTATTTCTTGAATATTTCTAACTATTATTTGAATACTTTTGTTTACTTTATATGTTAGAAGTATACAGTTCCGGAAGTTTCTTTGATCATGATCTTATTAAACTGATTTCAAATATTTTTTATTTTACAGAAGCTGGTACAAGAGTGGAAGCTAAAGGAAAGAACTTTATACAGAAATAACTATTTTACTTTACAGATTTCTTATGGGGCACGGTAAAGTTTCCAGAGACCTTTAATATTATCGATATGTTTTTCATTACAGGTGTTCTAAGGTTTTGTATGTATTGTATTGTACTTTGATTATAGCTGCTCATAAGGTGAGTTTTAGGTACTCCTTCTTCCTTGTCCTTAATTGAATTCATTAATTCATTTTTTGTAATTCTGCAATATAATCTTATTGATATAATAAATGATGTTATACTCTATACATGTATGTTGTTCTTTATATCCTTATATATATATATGTATATATATAAGATTCAAAAGAGTATTAAACAAAAAAAAAATGTAAAGAGAATAATAAACATTTATAAAAGGAAATATTTAATAACTATGTATAAAGTAGCATTTTATATGAATAATATAATACAATTATTTTAAAAAATAACACTACATTTATATCCTAGAATAAATTATTGGACGCTATCATATCATCTATCGTCTTACACATAATACGATCACTTTGACTACATGTATCCATATTTTGTTGCTCAGAGCCTAAGGTATCGATAGATTCCATCGCATCAATATTAATTGCAAGCTTGGAATCTAATTCTGAAGTATCCGGAAGCATTTGTAAAGCATGCTGTAGTATCTGTTGAACCTCAAATAAAATTGCTTTAATTAATTAAAGTTCATAATATTATCACCATACATGTCATTTCTTTTTATTTAAATAAATATTCCTTACTTTCTCGAGATGCTTTTGAAATCTTAATGATGTTTCTAAGCGCTGTCTACGCTGTAATTCCATCATAACTCTTAAAGTTTCTCTTGCTTGATGTGGTCTGAACTCATTTAAAAGATGATGAATATGTATGAATAGTAAACTTAAATCTTCTACCTAAAAAGTATATCAAATTATTTGAAGTACATCAAAAACAATAAAAAGATAAATATCAATGTAAATATAGAATTATAAATTTTATAAATGCCTTACTTTTTCTGCACGCCTTGGACTGTCAGGACTTTGCACCAATAAATCTATTAAATCTAAAAAGTTAACCAGCAAAGAATGGTTAAGTTTTTTTAATTCACGTCGTCGATCAAAGTGTTGAGGATATAATCTTTTGATTCCTTGAGCTTCCAAGGGTCTGATGATACTATCGTCGGCATTAAATACATTCCCGAACATAGAATAACTATCATGAGCTGGAGGTGGAGGCTTAGGTGCCCTTCCACGATGAATATTTTCATCTGTATATAAATTGATGTATTGTAAAGGTGGTAAGGGTAATGAACTAACTTGCATTGCCTCTGGTGCCGTCATTTTTCTAAGAATTATATCAACGCAAGTTCTTTCCAAGAAATATTATTTTTATAACGTAGTGTACTTATCTACACAATAATGTAACAATGAGGTTAGAATAACATATAACTTTCATGTAATCTTATATACTTTGTATTTGAAACATACCTGTTTGTTTTATTTAAAAAAAATGATTATTAAGATTACATATACATATATGTAATTTAATTAAACAATCATTATATTTCTTAATAAATTATTTTCCTTAGAAACACAAAACACGGCGAGATCATCATTACTTGAATGTATCGGCAGTTTCGAGTTTACAAAAAAGATCAACAGATATCCCTGTCGTTGAAATTATTATTTTATATTAATATATAAACATTGAAAATGTTATACCAAAATTAAATAATATTAATATTAAATAAATATTCGATAATGTTTATTTATTAATGTTTCGATTTATTTAAGTTAATCAAAAGTAGTAATTGAAATTGAATATTGACTATGGTAGTATGCCATTTCCTCCTATCTCGCGAAGGTTCCTCGATGTTCGGGTGGTCTCGGATTGACAGATTATAACAGTGTGCATGCGTTCGTCCACGTGAACTCTTTATTGCGTCTGGAGTACATTTGTGTGTGTTCATACCGGTCATGTTTTGACAGCTGCCAAAATAGGGTTAAATAGATGCAATAAAAAACATCATTAGTAGATAAGTATGTACTACTATTTGTTAACGTCTCAATTATTATTTATAAAAATAGTTCTATTATCATGATTTGAATAGTTAAACCTAATGTCAGTTATAATAGTGTTGCAATGATGCAAAATTGGCCACTAGCATTTTTCTTTGTGTATAATACGAAAACCATGTATATTTATCGTATTACAAATCTGCAATATTTCGTATATAAGTAAATAATAATAAGTTTAATAATATAAAAATATAGAAATCTTATCGAATTATAATTTTTATATTTCTGAAGAAACATGGTTAGTTTATAAAAATGTATTGCTTTGAATTCGGCTAAATGTCATTTCAATTCAAGCAATGTATTTATATGTGTATAGATACATAGATATTATATATATGCATATATATATATATATATGTATGATACATATATATTTAGTGTATTTAAAATTCCTATCATGTATGGTTCGACTGCTAAAAGGTATAAGTGATATATAAAGATATTGAGTAAGTTACTCAAAAAATATAACTTTGAAATATTAGTTTATTCGTTTAGAGTATAGATATAGAACACGGTAACATATATAGTCGGAAAAACTAAGTAATCATAGTCTTATATTTTTAGGATTAGGAGAGCCGCAGTAAACATCTGTATTTTTCAACACATAACTTGTCAGACAAGATCTAATTGCAGAAGAGTCGAACTACAAAAATCTTGCCATGATTTCATTTTTATTTTATTAAAGATTATTGCTATCTTAACGATGCAGACTGTAAGGTCCTCTTATAAGCTACATTTCACTAAGTGTATGAAAACAGTTCTATTCTCTTTACATACTTCCTTGTTAATGAAGAAATTAATACAACAATGGAATATTAATACCATTAATTGAAGTTAACATTTTTTTTTTATAAGGTCTGTCGAGAATGGCAGGGAAAGATGCAAAGGTGGAGTCAAAATCAGCAGACGTGGTAAGGCAAGGATTTATGGTTAAACGTTCTCAAAACAAGAAACGTTTTACTCCTGTTAACTACAAGCAACGTTGGTTTGTACTAACACGTCGTCATCTTGTTTATTATGATAGCGATAGTGAGGTAAGTACAAAATAATTTGTTGCGAAGAATTAAAGTTACTTAAATCTGCTTGCATATAGTAATTGCATAAATTTATAAATTATTTAATTTTTATTGCGTGGATAATGAAAATGAAACATTCCAATAGTTAGTAAAGAAATTATTATAACATTTTGATAAACCATTAGTTATCGGATGCGTTGTTATCAATTAAAGAATTTAAGGAGATATTTATTTATAATACTTACACAGCTTTATGCTCATTTCTGCCAGTGTATTATCTAGTGAATAAGGAATATTAAAGAACTGAACTATTTCTTGTTACAGCGGCGCAAAGAACGAGGTCGTATAGCGATTGAAACAGTCCATGTGGTAGAAACAGCAAATCTTGGTAATAATTCTGGATGTGGGAGTGGGAATACAAAAATAGATACAGCTGGTAATGACTCAGGTAGTAGCGGAGGCAACGTACCACCTGGACTACCATTCCAGATAGGATATCGAGAAGCTGGACAAGAGTATATTCTTTATCTTCTCGCAGCACGGGAACAAGATAGATCTGAATGGATACGTGCTATCCGTGCTGGTAAATATCTACTATGTATGTATCATGTTAGATACATACATTGTATTATATTATATTATGAGTTTAAAGAACTACAAAACTATTAAGGAAAATATAATTAAATCAAATGTTCATTTGATCTGCTTCAGTATGCTGTGAAAATCCAAGTTTAAGCAATCGTTATCACGTGGGCTTATGGAGTGGTAAACGTTGGTCTTGTTGCCGTTTGGTAACGCGATCTGCGGAAGGTTGCGATACATGCAGTTCTTGGTCTTTGAATGTGACAAACGCTCCAGCGTGTCCGCTACGAACAGTAACTTCTACTACAGGAAACGTCACTGCTTCGATTGTCATTCCACCAGCGGATTCTACTACTCAAACGACAAATGCTGAAACGAACAACAATCCGATCATTCAATCTCAAGCGTGTTCTACGTTTGGTATGTAAATATTTTCTTTTATTTATATTTTACTTATGTCTAGAGTCAATTTGGCTGTTTTAAACGAGACAGTTATCTCTTATCTATTTAGTTTAAGAAAAAACACCATTTCTCTCTTCTTTTTCTAATTTAAACAGACAATACATAATACATACAATTTATTGCAATGTAGCACGGAGTTTTTTTTATATTTTTTTTTTTTAATTCATTCCTATAAGTAGAGTGCAAGTAATCAAATTTATTCTACATGTATTAAATCTTTTAATTAGAGATAAAAGGTACAAGTCTCGTTTATAAAATGTGATTGTATTATTTTAGAAAGTTCATGAAATTTATAAAATCTTTAAATATTCAAGTCAATGTCTTTTTGTTTTTTACATTTAGATTATTTTCTTTTTATCAAAGACTTTTTTAATATTCAGTCTTCTTGTCACGGAATAAATATATATAAATATAAGTGCAGCTATACAAAAAAAACAAAAAAAACATACATTCAATAAAATTAAAATAATCGAATAATCAGGAAAAAGATATTGAGTATACATTTGAAATGATAAATGAGCTCATCGAATAAGCGATCATCCATCGCATATTCTAATAATTCTTGTCGCGATTCGCAAAAGGTTCGGCAAAGGTGGTGGCTCCTATAAAGGTGAAAGTATGGCAGAAAAGGTGGGGACCGCCGACCATTCGTGTTACATGTACATGTACTTTCGAATCATTCGCGAGTATTAGCTGAGAGTACGCGATCGGAGCGTGTGTTTTTTCGTATTTATCGGGGTGTGAATAATCGATTAGAAAATATTTATTATATTTATTTATAATATGTTCAAAATATTCTCTCTCTCTTCTTCATGTTTGAATATTAGTTTGGTGAAGTTCAGTACGTATTAAGTAACGGTGATCGTAATTAACGGGTATGATGGTGATAAGTGTTCTAAAACATGTCGCGAACGCTGCCACCACGCTGTTCACTCGGCTGCCGTTAATGCCATTGGACATAGTCTCACCAATGCGGGTATGTCCGAATTTCTATAAGCAAAGATTAGCCATTTTAAGATTTGACGCTGATTTTATTCTTTAATAATCGATCATCGCTCGGATGCTCAATAAGGTCAGCGCTTAATAAAATCGATTGGCGATTAGTGCCAGAACAGTGTGCGAGAGAAATCCCATTGAGAAATATATGTATTATTTACACCATAAGATGTATGTGTGTACGTGTGTTCTGTATGTCGTCCGTATGCGCGTGCACATGCATAACACACACACATACATACACACGACATACACACACCAAAGCAGTCTGATCAAACTTTCGCTTTTACGCTTTCTATTTGATCTCAAATCTAGAAATCTAAAATAGAAAAGTATATATCATGTTTGTGATCGAAAATCTAGATGCATGTTCACAACAAATTTTTTCACATATTTATCTACTTTTCTTTAGATACTTTTTACACGTATTTACAGAGTTAGACCAATATAAAAAATATATTTTCCATTCCCGTTTCACGATTAAACCTGTAATAACAATTATCAAAAAGATTTTGTTACTATATTTTGGATATACTCGTGACTCGTTTTGTGCACCCGTTGCACCCACACTACACACAGTGCTAGAATATTATCTATAGTAAGGTTTTTATTTCTTTTTTTTATAATGTCTTTTCAAACGGTTATTGTAAATTGTAATGTGACAAAAAATTGTGCGATGGTCAGTTGAATATTTATAAATTTTTGTTTATTCCTATATTATTTATAAATATAAAATATTATATTTGGGAGATAGTAGAGTGATAGTCGAATTTGTAAGATGTTTCCTAGGAGGGCGTAGCAATAGGAAGGACGGGTGCATCGAACGCGATCGGTAGCTGGCGCCGCCCTCATAATTAGTGCAAAAGACTGGAACGTTGAAAATTTTTAAGACGATCATAAACGTTCGATTATGGTCGGTTACGTTATCAAACGAACCACGTGCTGTTTCAATTTTTTTTCCTTTATTTCTTTGCATTATAAAAACATATCGCGTTATTTTATTTATTACTTTTGCGACTAAACTATATTTAACAATACACATTTCATGATATCTATATACATATATACATATATATATATATATATATATATATATAAAATAATCCTTAATATCTTACAATTGGAGGAGAAAAGAAATATTATGAGGATTTTTCATTCACTTCTCTGTCGTTTTTGATATTTTTATTAATTTTTTTTTTTATGAGATACCGTTATATTTCCATTTCCTTTTTGTCATATCATTCATTCAAAGTGTTTGCCATTGATTGGAATTCTTCCAGTTCAATGAATTACATACGTTAGATTTATCAGGTAAATTGAATAATCTTTAATATTTAATTAAGCAATTTTCTTTTTTTATAATCTGCTTTTTTATTTTTATATTAGCTCTAAGACAATACTGTTGCTCTTTAGCGTGTTAATGTTTTTAAATATAATCATTGGATGCCTTTTAGTGTACTGTAGTAATATTAGAATATTTAGTATAATTTTCTGTTTTGAGATTATGCATATGATCTTCTTTCAAAAATAGATATATTTATATATTTGTATAGATTTTTATCATATCCTTTTTTTATGATCATTGAATTTGCTAATCATTTTTTCTTTTTCTTTTTTTTTTTAAGTCTAAAAACAGCCTTAATAGCATAAACTAGATATTTTGCGTCCATTGATATCAAAGCACGGTAGATGATGACAATAAATAAATAATATTTGATACATATTCAAGGATATATTCATTACACACACTCCAAACTACTATTATTAAATATATTTTCCGCGTATATATTATTATGTTAGTATCAATAATTGAGTACAGATAATTGCATGTATTTTGATATTCTCATGCATGCTGCAAACTTAGATCAAGAAAATTGCAAAAAACATGAAATTCGGATATGAACAAAGGAACACATATACACTCCAAACAACAAATGATGAATATTAAGATGCCAACTTCAACAGAAACGTTCCATTCGGCAGGATAAATAGCGCATAATGATCAAAGAATTGGTACACTGGTATGTATAATTCTATAAATGTAATTATTTCATCATTTTTGGATTATTTTGTGTTAGCAAGAATAATTCAAAGTCTACCAAGATTTTTATCAAATGAACTTTTTTCAAACAGACAAATTATGTAAAATTTGAAGATATTAAGTTATTTATAACTAATATATTAAATAGGTTTTCTGACAAGGTATATCCTATACTTTGTTGTTGTAAGGCTTCAATAATTCTGATTATGGTATTTGCATATTTGATCAGTGGTCATGTATCGAATATGTTTTTACTTCACTGATGATTATCATCTAAATATGGATAATTTCATTTGATTATGTTATTTCAAAATAACACTTTCCTTCCACACCAATAAAGATTATTTTTCTTTCTAAGCACACGTATATTAATTATAAATTATTATTCTTGTTACAGGTACTCCTTCGACTCCAATAATGCCGGGTGGAACTCCTGGTACTCCATCTTCTAAAAATAAAGTACGTCGTTAATTATTTTTATTTTCTTCGCATAATATTTGGAAGACAAATACTAAAATAACAAATATTTTTTTTAGGATAAAGTAGTTACAAGAGCAAAGGTTGTGGTGGCTTTGTATCCTTTTCGTGCAATAGAAGCTGGTGATCTTTCTCTTGAAAAGGTAATAATAGTATATAATAAGAGTAAATAATTACAAGTATTGTATTTTAAACAATGTCCATGTCTTACATTAGTTCATTTATTTCCTTAGGGTGCAGAATATGAGGTATTAGATGATTCTCAAGAACACTGGTGGAAGGTGAAAGATGAGCATGGGTAATTCTTTAAACATATATCAATGACAAAATATATAGTACGATAAATATAACTTATTAAAATTTTAATTTCAGATCAATTGGTTATATCCCTAGTAACTATGTGAAAGAAAAAGAACTCCTAGGATTGCAAAAATATGAGTAAGTATTGTTACTCATTGTTGTTGATTTTTAAATATTCACGATTAAGTCTTATATTTACTCTTGCAATGCAGATGGTACGTAGGTGATATGTCAAGACAACGAGCAGAGTCTTTACTGAAACAGGAAGAAAAGGAAGGATGTTTCGTCGTTCGTAATTCTTCAACGAAAGGTCTTTATACACTTTCACTTTATACAAAAATGTAAGCATTTATCTTAAGTCAAATTCACTTAATTACTTAATGCAAATAGATTATTTCTCAATAATATATTCAATTGTATTTTTTACAGTCCACTTCCACATGTTAAACACTATCATATAAAGCAAAGTACTCGAGGGGAATTCTATCTCTCGGAAAAACATTGTTGCAGTTCGATTCCCGATCTTGTGAATTATCATCGACATAATAGTGGAGGACTTGCGAGTCGGTTAAAAACAAGTCCTTGTGATAGACCAGTTCCACCTACTGCCGGCCTTAGTCATGGTTAATAAAATATATTGATTTTATTTCAATATTTGTATTAAATTGAGATAACTTATGTATTTTTTTTGTATAATTACAGATAAATGGGAAATAGACCCAGCAGAGCTACATTTATTAGATGAACTAGGTTCTGGTCAATTTGGAGTGGTACGAAGAGGAAAATGGCGTGGTTCCATCGACGTTGCTGTGAAAATGATGAAAGAAGGAACTATGTCTGAAGATGATTTTATAGAAGAAGCAAAAGTCATGACGTTAGTATTATTGTATATGCCATTTGAACTCTGAATATCTATATGTATTCTTATATTTTGATTGATTTTTTTTTACTAGAAAGCTACAGCATCAAAATCTCGTTCAACTATATGGTGTTTGTAGTAAAGACAGACCAATATATATTGTCACAGAATATATGCGGCATGGATCTCTTCTCAACTACCTCCGTCGTCATGAAGCTACTTTAGGTGCAAACGTTGGTCTTTTGCTGGATATGTGCATACAGGTGAAATTATTATATAGCAGGTTTTCATGTTACATTATATATCATGTTAATAATATTCTTTGTTTTTTTTCTAGCATATTCAGAGATAACCATATGCAAAATGGAAAAATCTGATCGAATAAAAACTTTCCAAAATACTGGTTTCAGGTCTGTAAAGGAATGGCATATTTGGAGAGACATAACTATATCCACAGAGACCTAGCAGCACGCAATTGCTTAGTTGGATCTGAAAACGTAGTGAAAGTGGCTGATTTCGGTTTGGCAAGGTAATTTTCATATTACTTTCTTTTTTATTTTAACGTGATATAAATGCCTGTACAATCATACATTTAATTTATATGATCAATCCTTCCTTTAGATATGTTTTAGATGATGAGTATACCAGTAGCGGGGGTACCAAATTTCCAATTAAATGGGCACCGCCGGAAGTATTGAACTATACTCGGTTCAGTTCAAAATCGGATGTCTGGGCGTACGGAGTTCTGATGTGGGAAATTTTTACCTGTGGAAAAATGCCTTATGGTCGTCTCAAGAATACCGAGGTTGTCGACAGAGTTCAACGTGGAATTATATTAGAACGACCGAAAGCTTGCTTCAAAGAAGTTTATGAGGTTGATTATTATATTTTTTTGTTTTGATTAATGCAAAAATAGAAGAGAGGAGGCAACAAATATTAATGAAATAAATTGTGTATTTTAGGTAATGCGGAAATGTTGGGCACACTGTCCAGAAGTTCGACCTTCTTTTCGTGTTCTTAAGGAACAGCTCATTAGCGTTTCTCAAGGCCTTCTCAATGATTGACTCAACCTTCTCCGGTGTATGCGCCTTTCTTCGCCCTCTGGACGATCAATACAATACATAAAGTCTCCATCGTCATTGGAGCAGTCAACTTCTGTTCTGGCATCCTCTAATTCATCATGCAATTCTGCGACATTACCTTTATCACATAAAACTCGTGCACCGGCCTCTTTGCCTTCTTCGGTCAACTTCCTTCATCTATCATCAACCATATCTAGACCGGAAGAGGAAGAATCATCTTCACAAAGCACGACTCATCACTTGGCTAGTCAACCATCCGCAAGTTCATCTAACGTTTGTGACATTTGTAGTTCTTATGGACATCCGTGGATAGAACTTTGCAAGGCAATACGGGCTACTAAAGAGGAATAAACCTTTTATTGTTTATTTGTAATATAATGACTACATCGTTTTTGCTTCATAAAATGCTTATATACAGGCTGCGCTGACCCCTGTTTTTAGTCTTCACAACGACATTAGAGTAAATTTGCAAGTAATTTGAGGAATAAACACAATAAATAATTAAAACAAGGAGTGCGTATAAAGATGGGTTCAAAAAAAAGCTTCTTCACTAAAATATTGCTATTAAGACAAAAATTAGTTGTACGTTTGAAACATCTTATATTACAATAAATGTTTAAGATATAAGCGAGCTCTGGCATATATAACCATTGATAATAATTTTTCTATTTTTTATTTTATTATTGTTTTAGTATTGAACAATTAAGAAAGTGATATATTTTAGACTACGTAGTAATTCACTGATAAATATAATTCATTTTATCTAATAGAATAATGGCCTCAATGTTAAAGATATTCATTGTCATTCTTAAATCGATCTACTTTTACAATTTTTTTCCGCTCGTTTATGTCGCTATCCTATTACTATTAGTTTTTCTTTTTTTAAATTGTTTCTAAAAATTTACGATGTTCACAATGTTTGCTAATATCTTTTTTCGCTACACCATAATTTCTACGTCCAATAATAACGTCCATTTAATTATTTTTTAACGATTTTTTACTTTTTACATTAAAATTATGCCGAATCATTTAAAATAATATACATAAGCATGAGTCGTCTCCGAGGATAAAAATATTTTCTTGAGTCATAACACATTTATTTGAAAAGAAAATGTTTTTATTATATCATACCTTCTTATACAGTTCGGGAGAGACTGAATGTGATATATTTTAAACGAATGAACTACCATGGTAGTATACACTGATGGACTGAGGCAGAATGACATATTGAAGCCAACTGGAAGCCAGTGGAAAATGCTGAAACAAAATAACATTTCTAGGGGATCCTGCCAATCATCTTATAGCATGCGTACACTTAATTTATGTAGTATTAGCAATGTATTAAATAATAATAGAAAATAAGAAAAGACGAAGAAGAGAAATTTCTCTTTGAAAATATCTCTTAGATCTTATGTTAGAAAACAGATATTGATAATTGATATTACACACTTCATAATATAAAAATATATATATAAATAAAATATGTAGATTTTGAAAGTGATCAAAGTGATATCTATTATTTTTTCGAAAATAAAAATTGAGCATTTATAATAAAATGAATATATTAGTCTGAAATAATAAATATAATCTTAATTTTTAGAATTTCACATCACACACACTTTCAAAATGATAAATTTGTATGCGGCATATAATATTTCCAATATCCAATATAAGTTTGATTAACGCAATTATATAAATTGAATTATTATTCACGATAAAATACATCTGGTTATTGTGTTAATGTATTAATTTTTTTGATAGAGATATTGTGTGTTGTACGGCCATATATAACACATACTATTATTTTTTAATACTTATTATTAGTATAAATATATGTTAAATTGCAAAAAAAAAAAAAGATACATATTTGAATAACAATAAAATGTTATGTATTAGACAGACAAATCGATACAGAGAGCCAAATAATAATGATAACAGGATGGATAACATTCTTTTGTACACGTTTTTGTCTTTAACGCATAAAAAATAAAATAAATAGCTTTCTGTATGAATCTGTTAACTATATATAAATTTGAATGTATATACAACCTTTGCTTGAAGTTGAACAGGCTCAATTCCTGAATCGATGCGATGACTTCTTACCATCACGAGTGTTCCATTGATGCGATTTTGATTGTGACCTTCTACGTTCCCTAGATCTAGAGTGACTTCTCCTTCTACTTCTAGAAACATAAGATCGCGATCTGTGACGATCTCGCGAACGGGATCGTGATCTATCTCTAGTTCTTGATGATGACTTTCTTTTCACCCTTAGACGCGATCTGCTACGCCTTATTGAACGAGATCGACTTCTTCTTTCTCTGGAATGCGAATGAGACTTCTTTTTTCCACTAGAACGCGATCGGGACCATTTTCTTGATCCAGACAATGACCTTGATCTTCGGCAGCTTCTAGATCTTGATCTCAATCGTTTTCGATTTCGTGATTTGGATCTACGCTTTCTACTGGACCTATAATTGCTCGACCTTGAACGTCGTCCCTTACGCGATTTCACTGATCTCGATCTCGAGGAACGTTTTCGCGTACGTTCCGAAGAACGGGATCTCGATTTCTTGCTCCTTGATTTACTTCTACTTTTAGTTTTTCGTTTCTTTTGTTCGCTTCGATCACTTTTCTTACTTATCTTTTTATTCTTTTTTGTTGAAGCATGACTTGTATCAGAGCTTGTTGAGTCAGAATTACTAGATTCAGAATTGACTGATCCTGACGGTGTATCAGCTTTTATCACATCCGCAGAGACATTTACTTCTCCTTGACTTTGTCCTTCACTTGATAAACTTTCAGATGCTGCTCTTTGAATATTTACCGTTTCTTTCTCATCAACTAAAGTGTGATGTTATGGAGTTATACTTGATAATGCAATTATATCTTTTAAGTTTATTATTTTCAATACATACCTGTATCTCTGCAGCTAGTATTACCAATATGATTTTCCTGTTGTGCATTGTATTGATCTTCGCTTTCCTCTTCTGCCGCAAGACGTGCTTCTATCTCCTTCTCTGTCTTTTTGAATGCCTGCTGCCGACGTCTCAAAGTTTCCTGTAAAGCAATTCAGATAATAGATAAAGTACAATTTGTTATTAGTCTACAAAGACCATTAGAATTGAAAATTTATATATACCATAAGTTCTTCGTCGCTATCATTGTTTTGGAGTTGTTCTTGTTCATTCTGCTCTTCCTCGGATTCGCTATTACTGTCACCATAGATGCCCAGACCTATGACACACAAATATTTAGTTAAATCCATTTTAAAATTCTCACATTGATCCTTAAATGTGAAAAAAACATACGCTGAACCAATAAATTTGCTGCTGCTATTTCATTATTAAATGTCCTGAGAGACATCTTCATTTTGTTATCTGTCAGTAAATATTGAAATTGTGCAAAATTGCACGAACAGCAACTATTTAAAGATACTGTTTCTACAACCATCCTTAGGGAAACACAGCACGTGGAAGATTATAAATATATATATAACTTACCAAGTTTTCGAGTGATCTGAGCAAGAGGGGCCGTGTTGTTGAAGGATGCGACTGAGTGCTCTCCTGCAGGGGCTTACAATACACACGCATTTAGTAATCAATCGCTAAGAATGACTTTGCGGATACCATTCCCCCCATCCCAAAAAACACATATTGTAAATTACGTTGCTCAGCGTTTTGTAAGTAGAGAGACAACTCTATTCCTCACATAGCTGCTAATAAAAGCTTTTATTCTTATCTCATTAAACTATCAAAACTGAGATTTTTCGTAAGTTTAAATTAATAAGATATTATTTTACAATATCTTAAGCTTACACGTATCAACTAATATGGATGTAATACACCTGTAGATAATCGTGCACGCGCACATTCTTTTTATGCACTTTAATAATAATAAAAATGATTAAAATCTCTACAAACTACAGCATGTTATTTTACTTAACAAAATATAATATAAGAAAGATATTTGTATCTTTGAATAAAACTATTTAAATATTTACACCAGATTCTTTACATTGCACAGATATAATCCTAAATCATAAATGAATATATAACATGCTGTAGTTTATTAAACTGAATTGATGAATCATTACTAGTAGTAGAAGAATAAAAAAGAGAAAATGAATTTTTCATAAAATTAAGTGTCACAATGATAGAATTTGTGAATGAAATTCGTCAATTTCGAAGCTATATGTCAAAAGTTTAGTACGACCCCACCTGTCCAATTTTCGTGTGAAAATAATCACTGCTTATCGCGCAAATATACAAGTACATTTCCATACATCTTTATGTACCTTCCATTATCTAATGGCACGAACGTATAACTAAAAAAAAAACTCGTATCTTTGATACATAATAATATATATCATCAGATAGAGTTTTATATTTATTATTTTTGTAATACGAGAGTTCTACACTTCATCGATCACATATTAGACCGACATATGTTTATGTCAATTCGTTGGAACACGATAAAATAAAATATATTTTATAACATATCGTTTCTCAGCAAAACACCGTTATTACCTTCCGAATGAAATAGACAAAATTGTACGTATGACGTTCAGCTATTAACGTATCATTTTTAAACTAACAGTATAATGTAATGATTGTAATAAACTAATATAGAAGTAAAGGCTTTGTATACTCCTGGAAGAGAAAAGCAGATGTCCTGCAACTGTCAAATAATTAAGCCTATGGATTAAAAAATCTTTGTTTAATCTCGTAAATATTGCATTATACAATGGGGTCGATAGTGCTCTCCATGACATGGCACAAAATTTATGTAAATTAAATATTATATATTGGCGAGGAAAAATATGAAGTTTCGTTATGTTAGTGTTATCATTTGTATCTGGAGTACCTTTGGCACGTGCGCGATTCCAAACCTCTCTGCATACTACAGCTATTTCTTCGTTTGTTACTTCCAAAAGAATTTCTGTTAGAGATCTTCGAACTTTCAACATCTATGGCACAAAATTAGCTGTAAATTCGTATATGACTCAAATAGTAAGTTTATGTAAAAATATATATTATGCTTAATTATTTACCACTTCCTGCAATATTTCCTCTTGCGATCGTTTAACAGTAACAGCTACATTACTAGAAACCGGTGGCGGACTATTATCAACGGCTATGCTTGGCTCAGGTGAATCAGCATCTCGAAAACGCGATTTTCTCGGTCGAAGAATAACATCCGGGGTCCGTTCGTAATTTTTTTTGCTTATATTCTGTTCCGTCGAACTTGTCTCAAATTCTTGATCTGCTTCTTTTTCCGAATCTGAATCCTATTTCAAATATAATCATGTTTTCAGTTTATAATTTAACGAATTGTATTATTTAATCGTATACTTACAAATTTACTTTTCGCAGGATTGAGTACTAAACGAGCCTCATCTTCGGCTTTTTTACGCGCTTCTATTTCTTGTTTTCGTAAAATTTCTTGTCTTTCACGTTCCACTGCCTTTTGCTTTTCCCTTTCCATCTTTTCTAATCCTTCCCTAATCCATGCTGGCAATTGACGACGTTTTGCTGCATCTATGAGAGATTCATATTTATTGGAATCATGTATTTTATTATCTTTTAAAGATACTTTTACATGCTCTTTTATTTTTACCAATAGTGGTAGTTGTATCTTCCTCTGGTGTTTTTTCTCTATTGTTTCTACATCTTACTGCATCAATAGGTCTCATATGTGGTATTCTATTCGTATGTCGTATGCCTTTCATATAAAGTAATGGTTGAGAAGGCACTGCAGTTGAAGATTCGCCAGACCAGAAATTACTGACCTAAACATGTATACAGGTTTACAAAGTTTGATAAAACAAATTTATATTAATATTTTTCTCTTTTCTCAAGATATTAACTTGTTGATTATAAGGTTGTGATGGAGGTGCAGAATTGTAAGAATACAGCGATGGTGTTACTGGAGGTGGTACATTAAATTCTGTAGTCGATATCGTTGGACCAGGTGGAATGATTGGTAATGTAGGTACCGCTGTTGGTTTTCCATCAGGACCTATACTAACTCCAGGAGGTGGAACACCAGTCCACTCCCAAGTTCCAGTACTAGAATTAGAAGTATTCCAATGTCCCCATTGACTCCATTGAGTCCAAGCATCTAATAATAATTAATTATTTGTATTTGTAGGAAGGAGAAGTGAATGTATTACACATTTCATATATATGTGTATTTTTATATTTTAAATATTTTATATCTATAAACTGATATGCGCACATCAGTATACTAATAGAACGTGTATCGTTATATTACCAGAACCACTAATTGTGGGAGCCGGTGGTGCTGGTGGGATATCATCTTCTTTGGTATCCATATCCATAGGTGCTTCACCGCTACTATCATTTCCTGGACACAAGGAATCGATGGATGGTGGTGGTGGAGCAGGTGGAACAATCGTTTCCTTCATTTTTATCCATTGTTGAGCTAATGCAGCCCAATCAACTACGGTAACATAATTTATTATTTAACCATTGTTAGCGATTACAAAAGTGAGTAAAACTTATAAATAAACTTAACAGCACTGTTCTTGATCTTTTGAAATGTTGCGGTTTACACATATGTAGAGATAAAACAAATAATTTATATAGATATACATATATAATATCAAAAAGTAATAGATTTCATTCGTTAGCCTACCTTGATCATTACTCATATTTTGATATGCGGAAGGATTCAATGCCCATTGCGTTGGATAATCTTTTCCTTCAAACATGTCGCCGCTCATTTTAAACAGTAATATTTAAAAATTGTCCTTATTTTGATTAAGTCGTTTTGCACTAATCGTTGCAAAAAAATTCAACACTTTAATATTGCTACATATGTATGTGTTACATACGGAAGTGCGCGAGTGTGCGCGCGCGCGCGCACTATTTCTAAGTGGGCATTTTCGTTACATCACAATTATGTGTAAAAATTGATTTTAATTTTTAAAGTCTCTTACTTTATCGACCAAATGTACTAATTATTCAGAACACTAAAACTTTGTAACACAAAGTACATTCCATGCGCAGAAATTATTGTTGATTATTCGGAGTAATTATTGGATTAGATGGAGTGCTAACAAAAGATCGGTTATTATTGATAATAATTCAGAAAAATTTGTAACTTTTTTGAGGTTTTATCAAACTACTGATACCTTTTTTTCTAAATTATCATAAGTATTTAAACGACTAATATATATTCTGCTAAAATACGGCCATAAGGCGTCTCAAACACTGCTACCAACTCTCGCAATTTTTATATACCTGTTCCAATTTGTCTACAATTTTTCTAGTAAAAATAATTCTTACGATACAATTAATAAAAAATAATTTTAATCAATAAAATCATACACAATCAGATAATAGTTGAAGTTATTGGCTAAATTTTAAATCAACGGCAAATCAAATGTAAACTTTGAATAAAGACATTGTAATACGCCATCTGGAATTTGGATGATTTATTGGATAATTTCAATTACGTGGACGAATCGACCAATCGGAGTAATTTTACAAAACAATATCAGTTTAAAATCTAGATTTTGAATGATTATGTTTTTATTAATAATTGTTTTCCATTTAAAATATTTATTGTGCATTTTATTCCATAATTTTTACTTCAACGAATTTGTGTAAGTTTATTCGTTTGTTTCAAGAGGTTATACAAATTATTCTGCTATTTTTTTATATTTTTCTAATCGATCAAAAAGTTAACTCTATTTGTTGGTACATTTTTTATAGGTACAAGAAGACCGACACAAATTTGATACGGTGTAGATGATATATTTCTTTTCTTTTAATTGTAATATTCAAACGAAATTGTATAAACATTCGTAAAATTTAATTATGGTCTTATCATTTACGATGTTCTGTAAATACTATAGCTTACGAAATAAAAGATAACAACGACTCGTTAGTCACATTAGTAAACAATATAACTATGACAAGAATTGATGTTGGAAGACGAATAAATTGATGCTATTTTGGTCTCGTTACATTCACATATTGTCAAGAAGTAAGTATAAATAAAAAAAAAACAAAAGAACAAAAAGAAACATTAATTTAAAAAATATTTTATCAAGTTATATGTTAAATAAAAAGACGTGGAATTAAAATTCGTGATATCTCGTATACATATATAACGTATACAGATTTGTCACTTTTTCTAGGAACTATATCAACAATATTGACTCTTCTCTTAATATCCTTTTCATAGAAAGTAAAAACGAAGAAAAGGTATATCTTCATATAATACTAATACTAATACTAATACTCCATTTTCTTTGATTATACATAAAATATAATTACATCGTTGGATGCACAGCATCATCAAATTTTATACATATATATATACGATTCTACGTACTAAAAATAATTTTGTCTTTTTTATATATAAATGATATTCTTATTTGTATTTTATCTATTGACCTGCAATTTTACCTTTTCCTTTTGTTTTCTTAACACATCTAAAAAAATATATGTGTGTATATCATATATCTCGCCGAAAAAATATTCATCTACAAATTCTGGGATCAACGTTTCATAATTTCTATAATTAGATCATAAACTACTTCAATAAAAATATTTGGAGCATCTATCGTGACGCACATTTCATTGCCCCTATGATAATTGAATATATTCTCTCGATTGCAAGTAGATACTTTCCGTTCTTTTCTAACCAACGACAAATAATTTTATGATAAAACATTTATGTAACAATTATGTAAACGACGTCGTCATCGTCGTCGTTTTCGTTGAAGTTTTCCCAAAAATAAGTTCTCTCGATATCCAGTTTACGGTTTACATTTGTACTTTCGTTCTGTGTTTTAAAATTTGGCGTTCTGCCTTCTAAGATCATTTGGTATTATCGTAGTGAAAAAGGCTCCGATTGCTAAGGCGATGCATAAAATTATATTTGCCCATAAATCACCCAAAAGTTTGATCAGATAGCGGTAGAGGATCGTGAAGAGTATGCCAAATACCTAAATAAATTATTCGTTTTGTTATTTACACGGTAAAATTGATACGAGGTCGAATTAATTGACGGATTGATAAATTAACATAAAAATCCATTGAAGGTTCGAATAAAATAAATAGGTCATAAAACAATAAAATTATTTTACACCTGTGTCACCGCGTTAAGCAATCCCGCAGACGTTCCTTCTGGTTCTGGATATGTTAATTCAGCAGCGAGTTCAAAACCAACCGGTAAATAACCAGTCATGAAAAATCTGAGAAAAGTAAGTATAATATTGGTACTTTATTCAATAATTTCTTTGCTTGGAAGAAGAAGAAGAAAAAGAAGAAGAAGAAGACTATTGTTAAATAATTTTTACTATACCCAAGTACAGCGGATGTGATATAAACAACGTATATTCGATCGATGTCTAAAGTAAAGGTGAAAATGATCATTCCCAAGAAGGAGCAGATATAAATTCCAAGCGTCGTTTCTCTGTGGATATGAAAATTGTCGTCTTTTTATTAATTTTTTTCTTATTAATTGCAACAAACATTTCGTAACATAGATACTCACTTATACTTATGCGTTTTATCTAACACGATACCACAGACAACGGAGCCTAACATTCCAGCACATACGATGGTCAAACCAACTCTACCAGCATCTTCCTCGTGTCCCTGTGTGCAAGGGACAAATAAAGATTAATTATTAGAAAAGATTCGCATCAAATTATAGTTGCTTATATTCGTTTTATATTCAGCCGAAACTTACCGGGAAATATTCTAAAATGATTTGATTCAGAAGCGTACTGATAGCGTAGAATATTCCAACGTTTATCGCATAGCTCAATAAAAGCAACAGGTATCCTACGTTCGTGAGGAGTCTTTTAACAGATTGGATAAAGTCTTCCGTAGATTCGTTATCCCTTTGTACGGCTTGCGCGGGACTGGGAGGAAGGGGTGGTTGAGCTTTAAAGACTGTGTGAGAAAATACGAATTGGTAAATATTTTGACCCTTTGAAAGTATAACAATCGAATTCAATTGGAAAAAATTCTTACACAGAAGTATTAATACCAATACGAGTGACGTGAGAGCAGCAACGATGTAAAACATAATCTGAAAACCGCGTGCGACTAATTCAAGATCATCACTGTTTGGTACTAATATAGGTGGAAATAGAAAGCCAATGGCTATACCCAACTGCAAACATAATAATAAATAGGATACGTTAGGTGTAGTAGTAGAAAAGTCATGATTTTTTTAAGTTGTTTTTATGTAATATACATTAGATCCCTCTTAAAAGGGTTAAAAGTCGATAGTACGAGATTTAAATGACCAGATGATTATGTGGGAAAGCTAACCGAACTATGCACCCACGATTCATTGTACGGAGGGGTTCAGACCCTAGCTTAGAATTATAAACGCACAGATATTATATATGACATCGTTTTTCGCACATAGATTATATCCACGTATGTATATATATATATGTATAAATACTTACGCACTCACCCTGTCGGCCGAGTGTGATCGAATTTGCTCAAGGTATATGTATATTTATGCGAAAGTGTTTTATTGCTACGTTGATCCACAGATTGCGTGGGGGAAAGGGAGATATTTGTATCAATTAATTACGATAGAATCCGTTTGATCGTTCAACGAGACGCTTGAAACTTCAAAGTAGGCGTAGGTATATATATATGCATATATATACGTATACCTGTATAAGTATTCCTCCACTTGACCTCATTGAACAAATTTTTCCTACTTACTTAATTTCTTTATTTGGTACTCGTCTTATTATATCTCAGTATTATTAAAGTAGATTTTAATGAATTTTATTCTTGGTCAGCTGTTTGGAATTTTTGTATTTAAAAAAAAAAAAGAAAAATTCAAATATTCTTCTTTCTACTTTAGATGATTAACGCGACTTGGTGTCCGACTTCTCGTTACCTTTAATCGGTTTCCGGTCTCTGAATGAGTATCATGATAGGCTGAAAAGAATAATGATCGTATCCCTTCTTTGAAATAACAATGATAGATCTTTCGAGGACCAGACTGTCCTCGTGTTATCTTCGTTTAATATGTTACATGTGACATTGTATAAATTATTCGCTATCATCTCGAATAAATTAGTATTTCCGTTCACCGATGTTAAGAACGAAACGATAGGCTTTGACTTTTACAAAAGACAACGCGGATACTTAATATTCGGTATCGACGAAATCTGACAGATTCAGATAATATATTTCGTTAAATTCACTCGATGTTACTTACTCGAGTAGCTCGATATATAAAATTATTTTGATTTATTTCTATACGTTTTTATTTTCCTATTTGGCGTTTAAGGGATAGTTTGGAATCTTTTTTAAGTTTCGATGTTTCGTAGATTTCGATCGGAATGTGTTCTCTATCGTGTTTCGTTAAATCAATCCAAAGAGTGGAAAAATTTACCGTTGATATTACATTTTTCCAATACTTTGTGCTATCACATATGTACATACACACGCTGATCATCTATCGTTATAAAAAGGAGTAACCATTATCGCGTTTGACGTAGACTCTTTTCTAAATAGAAAAATAAACGATGCGATAAAAAGACGAGTTATTTGTATTTAATTGAATATTTACTTAAAAAATCCTCCTTGGTCTTGTGACTTGAAAAGAAGAAAAATGAAAAAAGTAAAATGCATAAAATACCTGATTTCCAAAAACGCCGATGCTACAGGCACTACTAACTTGATCAGGACCGAACCAAACGGCTGCTAATCGTGCAGGAACCGAAAGAACAAAAGTTTGGCTAATGGCAACAATCGTGTGACCAATGAAAGTAATCCAAAATAAGTTTGGTGAAACGCTAAAAACTTTGATCCATGAACCGATCGCCGTTCCAATTGCACCCAGTATAACTGCCACTCGTAATCCCTGCGAAAGAAGAGATTTTAATGAAAACTTGTAATAATTTAGAATTATTATTTAAAGGGAAGGATCGATTCGTTTAGCGTTAACGTACTTATCACGCTGAGCGTTCATCGTATTATGAAACGAGGTCAATTAAATTCTCCGAGTGTTGCAGCATCTCATGCTTGAAAAATGTTACCGTCCGAATCGAATATAGACTACAATTTAATGAATAAAATAAAACACTCACAATATAATTTAGTTATACGTTAGTGATTGAAAAGCGCATACTTATTTATCTTGTGATAAGGCAGATTTAAAAAGCAACCTGCTTTAGTATCGGACATCGGATTTTATAAAACCACTATTATGAATTTCGTTTATATGTAGTGCTCTTGGAATCAACCGAAGCTAGTAATCAAAGTACCGTTGGCGAGATACGAATGTTTATTCTTTTTTAATATTTTTCCTAACACAACAGCGATCGATCGAAAGTCGCGTTACTTACAAATTTGTCGAGAAGATAACTGGCTGGAAATATGAACGGTATGTACGTTATCATATATATCATACTCGTCAAATCCACTAGAACACTCGTAACTTTGTAATATCGTTCGACAATGTTTGCTATGATACTGTATTGAATCCATTGCATCCCGTTGCTGGCACTGTACAGTACGAAAATCATCAATATTAGCCATCTTCTCGAGTAGATTTTGGTTTCTGTAACCTGGAATAATGAAAGAAGAAAAAAAAAACAAACACACATAAGAATTTTTAGTGTAAATAACGTCGATCGTGCGATATTCGTTTTTGTTGACAAGTAACCTGAACGTTTTCGTCATTTTGTCGAGTTCAACAGTGTTCAACGTAAAAAGTGCCAAAAATTTTCGTGATTACGAATGGATGATGCGAATGAACATCTTTTGGTGACAAAAAATTGCTTGCTGAAATAAATAAGTTCATCTATCTGAATCAATGAAACATTATTTATATTAGATGAGCAAAATAAATTCTGACATGAGACAAATTGTAAATATTGTTGGATATTGTGCATATAAGATATAGGGAGATAAGAAGAAGAAAAATAAAAAAAAATGAAAAGAAATATTAAGAACAATTTGTTCGGAAAGAAATAATCATTTTCGGATCGTATACCATGGATCAACAACGATCATCGATCGTTAATTTATCCGCATGCAATTGCATCTTCACCTGTGTTGGCTGTACACCACCCTCGACGGCTTTGACGTAATCCGGCGACATTTTTACCATTACGATCAAATCCTCGTATTCGATTTGTCGTATGAATCAAGACAAAATTCTTAATAATCGTAAATCAATCGATTCCTTTTTCTTCCCGGTCTTCCTTAACTTCCACTCGTAGTTCCTAAAATGTCAAAGTTCTGGTTGGGTGAAAAAAATCAAAAAAATATCTTGCCAAGGAAGAAGACAAACTATGGCTATTCCAAATTTCTTGCCAACTCGTTAGCGTGGTACACTTAATTAATAACAAATGACTTCTCGAGTTATTGTTGTTGTTGTTGTTCACGAAACGATCGATAATTTTTCCTGACTCGACGTTGGACGAAAAGAAAAGATTTTATTTTTAGAAGAAAGAAAAAGAACAAGCAAAAAAGCACTGCGAATTATAAAACTACCTCTAGGAAATTTTAATTATCATAAATAATACGTGAGAAAACAGTTGGAACGTTTAATTGCCTTGCAAAAGCGTATTATTCATAAAACTTGCATCCGAGAATACGCGTGGTACGTGGGAGATCGAAAAAAAAATCGATTGGTTAATCTTCGTTAATAAGCCGGGAAATAATGTCAAAGCTATTACATTTCTCAATTATTTCTCGATATTAAAAACCGCACCCCTATTTCCCAATGAAATGTTTACTCATCAAGATGTATATTCGGACTTTTCTACTTTGGCCAATCGCATCGGAAATCGATTAGATTCGCGAACGAAACAATATATATGTATATATATATATATATATATATATATATATATCTATGTACGTGCTTATAAATGTAATCTGTCATATGTGTATTGTCCGAATCCGCAAATTTAAGATTCGTCGTAGAATAAGAAAACTTTCCGAAGGTCTTTAAGGTCAAGGATTAAAACGAAAATAAAAACTCAGTGAGAAAACGACGGTGCAACGTCGATGACAATTAATAGTGCATAACGATTGTTCATTAATTATTATGCTTACCCCGTGGTTCCGATTTTGTTTTATTTTTCACGTTCTCGATCGATCATAGATTTCATTGATCTTTCGTTTCTTCGATCACGTCAAAGAATAAAAATCTCTCTTCTTATCCTTTTTTTATTTATAATTAAATGAAATCACAGAATCTAATTGATTTATCATTACTCTTCGATATATAAAATCAGATTACGAACAGGAATAGGTAGATCATCCTATTCGTATAAGTTAACAGCGTCCCACCACGTGGTTAACGGAATCACGTTCGCAGAAACACAAGGCGTATTTTCTTCTCTCACTCGCGTGTCCACCACCGTGGAGAAGTTGAGAGAAATTATTGGAAGGGGAGCGAATGCGCGAAGGAGATCGACCAATGGCTT
This sequence comes from Polistes canadensis, assembly GCF_001313835.1. Classification (NCBI taxonomy): domain Eukaryota; kingdom Metazoa; phylum Arthropoda; class Insecta; order Hymenoptera; family Vespidae; genus Polistes; species Polistes canadensis. The sequence continues at coordinate 669,488 of NW_014569584.1, forward strand.
TTAAATTCGAATAACTTTATTCTATTTCGAAATTTTTCATGCGAAGGATGAATCGAACGAGATCGTAAAAGGAAAAAGAAATCTCAAAATAAGATATTTCTCTTTTGATGTTTTTCTTTCAAATTTCGCGTACCTTTTATCTTTTATCTTCGCCTAATGTGCGAATGAAAAAAAGGAAGAAAGAAAGAAAAAATAAAGAATAAATATAAATAATATTGAAATTCCTAGATATATCGAGTTTGACGATAGCTGCTAGCTTTCCCTTTTAACCCGATGATATCGATCAGCCCCGTTGTTCGCGAAAATCGTGGTAAGAGGAGTAGGACGCGAAGGGAGGATTACTTTGCTTGCTTTCTTTCTTCTTCTTCTTCTTAAAGACCACACAGGAGATCCCCCAAAGCAAACAGTTATTTATCTAAATATTGTATTTCCCTGTTATTTCAAAATCTTAGAGGCTGAAATGTTTTAGCGCATGTTTTTGTTCCCTCGTTAAAAAATGTTTGGACGAGGATTACAAAGGGATAAATTATATTAGAAGAAAAATATCTACGAGTAGAAAAACAAAATAAAAAGATAAAGAAAAAGAAAGAAAGAGAGAGAGCACAGCCAAAAATAGGAGCGCGTCCACCGAAGGTTGGACATAAACTAAAGCAAATCGTTGTGGAAAGATTGAGAGCGCAGCAAGTAGGAGTCGTTTAAGCTCGCGTGTTCATACACCGACTCCTCTTCCTCGCGAATCCGAACACGTAGTGTATGTCCCCCTCGTCGTGGTGTAGGACTACACTGCAACTTTCATCTACGTCCATGTGGTTACACACATAATTCACCTGTACGTATACACTAATACATTGAAATATCTACACTTACACGCTTGGTTTTACAGCGCACGCGCTTACAAATCTGCGCAGAGCTGACGAATAATCCCGCGCGGCACCGATCGACAAGGGTGGAGGGGTGTTACTGTGTAACTTTGGGTTCAAATCAACATCAAAGATGAAGAAAATAAATACGGAGAGAGACGGGGATGAAGATGGAGGATGATAACTAAAGTATGCGCCGAAATACGACCAACATCTTTCCTCTTTCTTTCTTTCTTTTTTTTTTTGTTTTTTTCTTCTTTTCTCTCAACAGAGGACGAACGTACCTTTCTTCCAGATATTACTAGGTACCCCACTTAATTACCTTCCATATATTATCTGTTGCACTCGACATTGCGATAAGTCGGAGATAGGTGGAAAAATGTTAAGCTTCGAATCGTCTAATCATTCACGTTGCGATGATTGTGTGACACTAATTATTTATTCGATTAAATAATCATTTGGACAAATTTTATATCTATCTATAATATGTGTAATTAAGTATATGTTTATTTACGTAAACAATTTTTACGACAGATACAATCTTTCAATTTGTAATCCTAAAAAAGTGTCTCTGTTTTATTAATAATTTGTGTAATTTAATTGGCTAACAATATGTCTGAAATAATAGAAAATCTTTATATGACAGTAGATCATCCCATAAATCGCTTAGTACACAATATCACGTTCGGATCAGTCAATGAAATGATGTCCATATAATACGTAAGAGATAATTATGATCTTTCACGCAATGTAATTCACTTCTTGGTTTATTTATCCTATTTTGTTAGATCAAATTTTGTGTATCACGCATGTATTAGTATATCTTAGTGTTTATTAAAAAAAAAAAAAAAGAGAGAAATTCGTCTCCGTATCGCATATTAAAGTGTTATCTTTAACACTTTATGTGATTATTCGAAATAAACTTGTTTTGATATTTTTGCCTCTTCGTTCTTATTTTTCTTAGATAATTATTCGATCGATCCATAATCATTTTTTACGTTAAATAATTGGAATTGATCGAGTATTCCAGATATCGAACAATATGAGTAACATTTGATCGAATAAAAAGTACATAACTTATTAACTCGTTTGATTAATATTATTGGGTGTGGTTTTTAATTTATGGATCATTAATATAAATTTTATTGTTCTTATACCAACGTGCCTATGCAAAATAGTTCTTGTCACGTAAATAAAAAGGAATAATAAAGTAATACATTTCGATATACCTGATGACGTACTTGAATGTCGTGCGTATGAAGAATGAGTTCTCTTCTTTGCTCGATACAATCCTCAATTTTATCCATCACTTTCCTATTTATGTACTGTATAATAAGTATATATGTATGTAAGTATATATGTTTGTATGTATATTTATTTATGTACGTGCGATAATTTCGTTAGTATCGTCGGATCCTTTGATAATAGACGCCAAACGCTTCTTAATCACTGTTTGTCAATTTAACCTCGGATGTAAGGTCTCATTTCGAGGCAACCGAATCGTTAACGTAGTCTTACATTTAGCACGTGTTTAAAACTCAAAAAGAGAAATTGTATTACGCGAATGGTAGATTGGGAAGTTATCTCCGAAATTCGAAACCGACGGCCTTCAGAAAAATGACTTTGCTATACGAGACGAAGTTAATCGTTTGACATCACTATTCATAGTTGTGTGAGTCACATGGAAAAAGATAATTAGATAATTAATGATTGTATTTGTACATTTTTTGCAAAGCTTTTAATTATTCGTTTTATTTTTCAATTAAATCTATTTTACTTAATAAAAAACGATCGTAAATGCGCAAAAATTTCAAACGGCCATTTTTATTTCTTTTTCTTTTTTTTCTTTCCAATCAAACTCACAAGCACACTAACTAAGTCTGATGCACAAGTTGTTTGCAAAAATGTAAAATGTTTGAACGTTTGAAAAATGATATCAGCTAAAGTGAATGATATTTTCAATCATAAAAATTTGTTATCGATAATTTTACTACTTTTTTTTGTTAATGTAAAAATGCGCAAATTTTGTTCAAGGCCATTATCTTGTATAATAATGACCTCTAAAATATTTCTTTGATGCGTGAAAGTACAAAGTACGAGCTATATCACAAATATGAAGAGAATCAAAAATTTCCGATAAATCTCTTTTAATCGATGAATACGTGTATTAGCGAGTAAAACGTTATTACATCGAAGGACAAATAAGCACAATTGACGCGAGAAATACTTTTCGAATAAACTAATATTTATCGAGCAAATACCGAACAACCGTTCGAGGAAACGCACCTCACGATAATGGCAATAAAAATATTGATGCGAGCAAGATGTATCTAACTTAAAATATATAAAGATAACTTTAAATTCATTTGAAAAGGTAATACATAATTTACTCGTTACATTCTTTGATTCATCTTCTATTCAACAGATAGATTTTATCTATCATGCTCGATGTCGATCGTAAATTCAATGCCGATAATTACCTCTATTATGATTCTAACAATTTTATTCTTTTGTACTAAATTATTAAATTTTATATCAGCGAATCAAATTATTTATTTTTTTAAATTAAAAAAAAAGCTAGATATAATACATAAATTTATTAGTTTTTTTTTTTATTGGAATACCATTAAATAATTGCTTTCTCGTTATCGATAGATGTATCTTTGTATGATAAGGTAGAGAACATAATTATCGACAATCATTAATGAGACAAACGCCTTAATGATGGCAATTGGATATACTCGAAAGTATTAAATGTATATATGATTTTATAAATAAAATATAATATAATGATTAAAACAATCGTATATTTTTACGATAAATCTCTTAACATCGTATGATCTTGTGTTCTTTTTTATGTCTATTGAATTTTTCTAAACGGCTCTATTTACTTAAAAAACTTGTGATGCAATCTATCATGTTTCTGTTACTATTATGTAAGAAATTTGAACATAGTAGTAGAAGATGTACGCGTTCAAAGTTCGATGTATTTTTCTTTTCTTTCGATAAGATTGATTGGTCGAAAAAAAATGTAAGCAAGCACGATGATTCGCGTGCATGTAGTCAAGATGCACGGTGCATCAATATGCACGTATATACGTTAAGTATGTATATTGAGACAAAATCAAGATGTTCTATATACACCGAGTAGGTACATCGTTGCACGAGAGGAGAACTTCAGTTTCGCTCCAGTCGAATCTTATCGCGCGTTCTGTTCGCATCACGTGAGTTTAAAGCTCGATACATCTCATACGCGAAAACGGAAAATTTGCATATTTTTATAAATATTTTCTATGAATTCCTATTCACGCGATATAGTGGCAAAGATTATTTTGAATCGATAGTAATTCACCGCAAAAAGAAAGAAAGAAAGAGAGAAAGAGATTTTAATTTTGTATTTTTTATTATTACAAGCAATAGATCTAAACGTGACCGTAAATTTTGAAAGAAGAAAAGAAAAATGATCGTTGAATAATGATTCGAAGAAGAGTCGACGGCAATTAATTTTGTTTTCATTCATTTTATGAATAATTTTTGAACGATTTATTTTAGATCGTTTTCGAGAGTATATAGTAAACAAATATTTTACATCGCAGAAAGGTTGACGTAAAAAGATGGAACGTCTTATGACGTAAGATCAAAAAAGAAGATAAATGACAATATCGTTTAGAACGTTTAGATCGTGTTAAGAGATCGTCGCAAAAGCGTTCACATAAGATAAAGGAGGAGAAGAAGAAGAAGAAGAAGAGGAAGAGAAGGTCTTGGCGCGTAAAATTTAAACTTGCAATTAGTGAAATCAATCGAAATCGGTTTGCGATGCTTTTTTCATTCAAAAGTGGAGCAATATAAAGATAACCGTTTATACGGTACTTTCTACCGCGTACTTGTTATCTTTTACCAGATGTGATACTTTCGAAAGGAAGAATGAAAAATGAAACGATATTTTATTAGCTGCGAGTCGAATGGTCCCTTGTTTTTTTTAGCGTCATATTAAAAAAACATTTATTGGAGACTATTAAAATCGTTAAGATTAAAAGGAATTGTATCTAACGATTTCGTCAAGAATATAGGTTAGTAAACGTTCGAATATAAATTATATATTTCAATTAAAAAAAAAAAAAACAAATTTGCAGCTAACGCATCATCGATATTTCCGAAAGAAACATTGGTGAATTTTGACTTTGAACGGCGGATCCGTATTTATTTATCGTTATTATCAGTTACATTTGATAACTCGATTTAATCGTGAACCTTTTTCTTATTTTCTCTCTCTCTTTTTTTCTCTCTCTCGCTCTCTATTGGATTGAGAAAAAGCGAAGAATCGACAGTCCGTGAAGATACGCGTAACCGTGTGGCACACACAGCACTTGATATTCTCCTACTTTAAGTAATAGTTACAAAATATCACTCTATTGCGATAGAGATCATTATGATTATAAATATATTTACTTTTAGATAAATTTCAATTGATTCGTAAAAGGAAGAATAAATAAACGCGCGAATGGTGGTGTCTTCTCGTAACGCAGAAAAACGCATTTAATCAAACGTGCGTCAATTAAACAAAGTAAATACATTTTTGACGAGCATAATGATCGTGTCACCGAGTGTAAGTTTAGTAGCAGCCGGAGTGGCTTCTGGCCTTTGCTTTATCCTCTTCAGTACGTTGCGAAAAGGGTAAGTTAAGAAAAAAAAATAAAAATGAATTCTAAAGAAATATCTTTCTATTTACTTATTCATAAGTTGCATTAGTGTAAAGTTGCGCAAAGTTACGATGAAAGGAGTCATCTTTACCACCAACGTAATTACACAATTTGAAATGTTAATAAGATTGGCATAGAGTGGCATGATCAAAGTAGGTCGATTATTCGAGACATGTTGATCGTGACCCCGTTTAAAGCCAATTTCTATCGATTTCATGCGTTTTCCCGTAAAGAAAGATACACAACAGTTAAGACTTTCCACTGTTCGAGATCGATGATCAATTTTATTTGAAACCAGTAATTCGATGATATTCATTTCTCACAATTACCATTTCGCGTAGATTTTTCTATCGATTAAATGCTAACCTTTCGACCAATTTCTTAATAAAAAAAACAACAATTTTGCATACAGTGAAATATACATTTGTTTTCTAAACGAAAAAAAAAAGACAAAAAGTAGAATCGAGTAATTAGAAGAAGGCTAAATGATTATCTAACAAATAAGTTAATCGCAAGAAGGATGAGTCAGGTTAATAATAAAATAGTATATATATATATATCTTAATGGTAAGATAAGGTGATTTATTATTATCTAAGGAGGAAACAATGGTGAAGTATGTAGTCATAGGAAGAATGTGTCGTGGCTTTTTGGGTGCGCATCGTTTCACGTGCCGTGGAAGAGAAGTTTTACACGTCATTACCAGTCCACGGTCAAAGTAGTCCGGGCAAAGGCCCCGCGAGAAGAATCTTCGGCCGTTATGACCCGCCAGCCAGGGCCTGAATCTCTCTCTATATAATAATATATATATATATATATATACATATCAATGTATATGTGTATACATATTATGTAGGTATACCTGTACACCTACATATAGAACGCAACTTTGGTATGCAGGACTTGTTTTTATTTACTCTCTCCCGTTCTGACCAGTCCGGCAAGTGTCGATCCACATTCTCTCTCTCTCTCTCTCTCTCTCTCTATCTCTTTCTCTCTTTCTCTTTCTCTCTTCTCTTTCTCCTGCGCCAGAGTAAATTACGTTTTGCCGATTTCCTTCGTGGTCCGAAGCGAGCCACCAAGGAAATAAAAAAGAAAAAAACAAACGGCGACCTCAAAAATTTTTCGCCAGACGCGCCAAGGGCATCCTCTTTCTGCAATCTCCTCCTTACTTCTCTCTCTTTTCTACTTCCAACTCCAATTTTTCCTTCCTCATTCATTTTTTCTTCTTATTCTTCTTCTACGTTGTGTATAAATAAGTTTTAGAGGTATGAAATATAATTGTTTTCGTCTAATATCGTAATCATTTTTTCTAATTTTCTTATTTATACTTGTTTACTTTTACGCCCGCTCGTTTTTATATCCCCTTTAATTTGTTACTTATGTAATATTTTGAACACAATTATTTCAAATAATCTTGTGGTTTATATGAAACAAACAAAATTATCTCACCTTTTCTGTATCTATTCCTAATTCCATTGTTGATTGTCACTGCTAACCGATGTTAAAAATTATACGATACAAATTTACGTCGTCGAGTTTACATGCATACAAATTTAAAACGTCAATACTTTACTAATTATCTCGTCAACAGTTATTATTACTATTATTATTATTATTATTATTATTATTATTATTATTATTATTATTATTATTATTATTATTATTATTATTAGTTATTACAAATTTTGTAACTATTTACAATCTTTTTTATTGCCTTGTTTCTTGATAATATATTTCTGATAGGATGAACGTCTATTTTATACACAACCTTGCGCTAGTAGACGAATATAACGACTGACTTTTTCACTTTAATCGTAGTAGGAAGATACTCATTTGTCTTGAAAATCGCAAAATCAGTCGGACAAGGTCAGTTTGGTCAGCTGGTGCAATTACTATTTTAGATATCATGCAAACTAACAAGCTTTAACGCGTTTATTAGTTACAAAAAAAAAAAGTAAAAGAAAAACCTAACACATTCCGGATTATTTCATTTTGTAGGAATTTTTTAATTAAGATTTCATCCATGCATGACACAGGGACTTGTCAAATTATATATTTATTTTTTCCATAATTTATCTTTTTATTGACTGTTATTTTCGGTTATTTTTTTGTCTTCTTCCTTCTTTTTAACTGTCAGTAAAAAAATGTATTATGAAATAGAAAAAATAAAACGTAGCAATTTGTATGCGCGCGCGCGTGTGTGTTGATGAAAAAAATAAAGAAAAGTTAATTTAAAATTCATTAACGGCGATAGGGTAATTTAGTAATAAGCAAAATATATAAACTGGGTTACATATAAAGTGAGATAATAATCGAGTGCGAGAAAGAGAGCTATAAAGAACGCGGAAACCATTGAGACTAACTAAGTATATACATACGTAAATAATTCCTATTTTCATTCTTTTTATTTCTTCTCGATCGCACGGCCTTACGGTTCTTTGGCTATTCATGCGTGTCACTCGTTCAACTCCGTGTAGTTACAACCATGAATACTACTCGTAGGAACACGTGCGATGTTCTTGATACTTGTTACCTTGGATAAGTATAAGTACGTACACCTGTTATTCCTTTTATTAACAGGCTGGACCATTCTCATTTTTCATTTTATTTTTCTACAAGTATCGAGTAGTAGATTTGAATTTGTTCACTCCTCCGCGGCCGGCAGGAAACGTGTCTAGGGTTAGTCATGCGTGCGTTGCGTCGACCGCGATTGGTTCAATAACTTTGATAACAGTGCAGAAGTGTATAAGAAAAAAAAGGAAAGAGATGGGGGTGTGGGTGTAGGGTGGGGAAAGGTTCACGTGGGCAGGTGAAGGAGAAGACATTAGGATGCATAAGGTGGGCCGTGCTATAAAGACACCAAAGTCGTTAATGGTAAAACATCGTTTCACAATGGACGGTATATCAAACCATATTAAACAATGGCGTCGCTGACCCACCGTGTAGGGAGACCGGAAACGAGGAGGAACCGAACGGGGATTCGAACACAACGGCTCAACGGCTCTTCTTTCATTGTTGAAATGTTAGTTTGTCCTGACGAGTAGTCAGTCAACCACCGCATTTCATAGTGCAACGTGCCGTGAGAGTTATACTTACTTTTTTTATTTTTCTTTTTCTTATTTATTATTCTTCTTCTATTTCATTCCTTCTATATAATGCAAGATAACAGTAGTATTATGAAGTTGTCGTCGAGTTTCAAAGGACGTTGCTTTTTTTATTTTTGTATATTTTTGTAAGACCAATTGACGAATTAGTATCGTTAGGAAGATGACAGTAAGATCGATAGTTTTCCCAACATTTTTATTTTGATAATAGAAATCGAAAATAATTAAGACGCATTTTGAATACGAGATTCTTCATGAGACCGGGAGAGGCAAAGCGATTGGTCAAAATTTTTCTCTTAAGTACCATTCTCTGCAGAAAAAAACAAGACAGACGGTAAGATTTTCAATTTATATTTCATCTTGTTTCCATTTTTTTTCCACCTAACAATCGATTTGTCGTGTAAAACTTCGCGATATATATCTTTCGGGGAAAGACAAAACATAACGGAGCTACGATAAATTTAATTGATTCGTTACGTGACTTTAACTGAAAGAACCTGGCAAGGGAAGTATTCTTACGTAATTGGAAAGTTATACGCGATACTGATATAACTTGTTGCGTCGTTCTTTTCATTTTAAATTATGCGTTTATTTAGTGATATATTTTCGTTTAATTAATGGAAATTTCGTTCGAGCGAATGAGATCCGAAATTCGTCGGCTAAAAAACAATCCGAAAATCTCGACTCTCGCGGTAGCATCCCCCGATTACAATCTGGATGAAATCAATTATTTTTCAATTATTTATATTATAAAATAAAAATTGTAAAACTATAAAAAAAAACTGCGATATAACACCTACATTTATATAATTGTTTTGAAAGATAGTGGTGATGTAACTGTTGACGAATCGAAAAAGAAAAGAAAAGGGAGAAAGATAATGAGGAATAAGAAGTAGAAAGAAAAGAAAAGAATAAGAATTTTGGAGAGTACACGAGAGGAATCGGGCAAAAGATTGGATTGGTCCAACCGAAATCCAGTGAAAGTAAACGTTAATCCCTGAAACGTGTTGTGTTATGTCGAGGATTGGTAGTGTATCGAGTTGCTCGAATGTATTCCGTTATAGCTCCTACCATCGAAAGAATTCCGTGCATAAGCGAACGGAGTAGCAGCAGCAGCAGCAGCAGCAGACAGAGAAAGAGAGACCACTGCGAGTTTCCCCGAGCAAAGCCACTGTCACTTTCAAACCGACGCTTCGCCACAAAGGACGGATATTCGTGTCGATCCGAGTCGAGTTGAGTCAAGTCGAACAGTTATTTAACAAGGATGCACGCGCCAATCCTTTACGAGATTTTACATTTTAAGGAGAACAACGGGAAGGAACTATTATTCATTCATTTCCCGTTACTAGCATAAACCGATCGATAGTTTTCAGTTAATCATCAATGGCACCTAAGAATAATAATTATTATTATTATTCTTATTTGCGACGAGATTTATATCGGTCCTCCTTTTTTTATTTATAACTATTTCTTTCTTTCCTTTTATTTTCGTATATTCTGGATAATCTAATGTCGTGTGCGCGTGTGTGTTTAGTATTTTTCCTAGAGAAGAAAGGATTCTGACGAGGATGAAGGATTCATTGCTATACTACTTTAAGTTGAATATTGCAGAAGATCGGAAATAACACATCTAACTCGAACGAAAACTCTTGGTCGAAGTTTCTCGAGCGAAAGTCTTATAAGCTGGTGGTGTTCTCGCATGTTTATATATCTATATATGCCATGCTATGTTATTCCGTTACGGTGGACGGTTTGCACGCGTTACCACTGTAAAATTTCAACGAGGCACATCAACGTCTCTTTGAAAAACCATTCTAGAAAGTTTACGAAAAGTGCGAGATAATATTAAATTTGTATTCACCCGAAGAAGAATTATTGAAGAAGGATTTTTTATTTGAAAGAGGAGTGCTATTAGTTCGTCCGAATTGCAAAAGAAAAAGAAGAAGAGAGAAGAAGAGAGAAGAGAAAGAATCATTACGCCAAAAAGTGAAAGGACCATTAAAGGAGTGGAAATAAAAACGTTACGATATTAAACACAACAATAGTTTTACGTCTTACCATCGTGAACTTTAAAAAGTGAACGCAAAGAGGACAACTTCAAACTTTTGAAAAACGATAATAGATAGAGAAAAGAAGAAAAAATATTATTTGAACATGGTATATATATTTGGTGTGCTATAGGAATAGATTATTTTTGCAACGAACGTACACGACGGTGCGTGGTTGCGTAAGCGATTATTTTACGTAACTCGCAGTTGAGATTTTTCGTAGTCATTTATTCGGTAAGGATTATCGAAAACATTTTTTAATGAAAAAAGATCCAAATTGAATAATTCATTTCAACAAGGTATCTCTTCCCCACGTTCTGGAAGAATTATAGAAATTCTAATCAAATGAGAATGCTTATTACCGGCTCGATCAACCACTGGCACGTGACGAGCGTGAAAGCAATCATTATAAAAAGATTTCAATTATAATAGTACCTCTCCATCGCGCAAGGACGATCTCGAGGAAATACAAGAAAATAAGAATTTGAAAGGAAGGAAGACGATTAAAGATAATTAATTATGTTGGTCTGCGTCTCCACTATAATCTCAACTGTCTTCCTCGAAGGTGACAAGATTATTCCGGGCCAAGAGAAATATAATATGGCTACCTTTATGGTACTTTTTCTTTTGATAACCATTGAAGTTGTCGTGGTGAAGGTTATAACGTCGGACATGGAAAGAGACGAAGACAGTTTCTCCGGGCTTACTGGGGAAGTTACGTTTTTTGATGACAATTTTGATCCCAACGATACTTCCTATCGCGTATGACTCTTTCTTCCACCTGTCCTTTTGTATGCCTTTCTCTTTTTCCTTGGATTGAAAACAAAGAAAAAAACAGCAACTCTACAGTTTTCACAAAAATTATCGAGAGAACCTTGTAAAAATGCTTTCTATTGGAGGATTGCGTTATCGTCGTGACGAGGCATCATTAAAAAAATATTATATCATTAAAGACGCTTCAATTGCAAGATATAAGTGCTAAGGCTACACATTTTTATTTTGTTTTTTGTTTTCATAAACGTGCGATTCAAAATTGAACCATTAGCGATGTGGTTAAAGAAATTGTTCATTAAATTGTAATTTAATGTAATGTCATCGTTGCGCCGAGTAAATTAATTATTATTGTCGAAATATGTATGTTATCATAAATTTCATTAATTTTATTCATTGCATTGTATTATATTCAATATTTTCGTATTGAATTAACACAAAATATCGTTCTTTATTAATTGGATTTTTTTCTTGGAGATATACGAAAGACATCGCACATGTTAAATTGACACGAATCAATAAATTTGTATACAATAGTCAGGAAATATTTAAACGTAAAGGAAAAAGGAAATGATAAAAATAACAAAGCGTCTTTTAGAATTGTACTCGCGATACGGTGTAAAGTTTTAATTTCGATGCCATACGTATCGCAGTAGTTGATGTTACGTGACCGCTCATCGTAAGCGTATTATGTGGATTGCATCTTATATTCGAAAGGTCAATAACTATATTTTTCCATTCGTTTAGCAAGTAGGTAGGTAACTTTGCGATGTAGTTAGTCGTTCGATTTAAACAATGCACTCGAATAAACAATGCAATTGTAACAATAAATAGAGCTTGGAACTTTGAAAAATAATATTGATCTCTGATTGTTATCTTTTTAAATAAAAATTAAATAAATCAAAAATTAAAAAAAGAATAAGAAGAAAAAGGAGAATTATTTTTTCGTTGGAAAATGTGCAAATTATTATATTAACCCGTTTTCGTAACCATTCCTCGAGAAAGTGAGTAAATATATATTAGCATAAGGTTTGCGAACGCGTATCAATGACCGATGAACGATGCTTTCAGGAAAGAAGCAGACACTCGAAGAAAAACGAAAGAGATCGTCGTTACGGACGACGGTCGTTGTTGCGCTTGCTGTTTGAAACCATTCTTGATCGGACGCGGCGTGAGTTGCAACGATTGTGGCCTCAGATCCTGTAGAAAAGTTTGTTCCCGTTGGGACTGCGAAGACAACGCCTGGCATTGTCTCTTCTGCCATCAGCAAAGGTTCCCCCTACTTTATAGTCTATCCTTTATTTCTTTAAAACGTACGCGCACGCGAATACTTACTACAAAAATATATATAAATTCGTGCGTGTCGCCATCCACTATGGAAATTATTCGTGAACGTGGACTTATAGAAGAATACGGTACTTTACTGACATGAATATCGGTATAGAAACTACCAGAAAAGGATGGTGGCGCGTTGGCTTGAGCAAGAAGAAGTAATCCAAAGATAAAAGGTGAAAGACAGTAGCCAATTAGGATCCTCTCGCTCGCAAGAAAATTCGTTAACTTTCGCAGCGGGTCATCATCGTCGTCATCAGCGTGTACACGAACTAAGAATCATTTCCCGAAGATCTTACCGCTAACGAGATCATTTCTTTTGCAAATCTTTTTACCTTATCCGTTTTAGGAATCCTCTACGTACGAATGACGACGATCTTTCTCAATGAACGTTTTTTAGGTCGTGGGCGAGAAAGAAGGAAAAGTGGTTCGAAACGTTTGGCGGTACGTTCAAGGAAGAGGAATTACATCGTTACTTCGATACGGCTAAATCTCGCGTCTATGTCGCAGGTTTGTATTTTTGTTTAAATATTATTTTTCGTCGATAAAAAATAATCATTTGAGAGACATTAAACGTGTGCGTGTTTCATTATCATCATCATCTCATAAAAAAATAAATTTATTTAAGAATAAGAGCTCGCGTGCAGAGAAAATACTTAAATGCATCTAATGAAAAAAGTCTAATGATTCTTTCCCTGTTAAAGGTAAACTAATTGTAAGTATAGTAAGTATTACATGTAAAACGAGCGTGAAATATTTAGTTGACGCGTAATCATGCGATGTACGAGCAAACGAGCAAACGTTATATCGGTCAATAGCTTTTCCACTTTCGATCGAACGATTCTTTCAACCATGCATAAGAAAAAATTCATTAATTGAATCGAATTACAGGCGTTGGAACATAGCGCGAGAAACTTACATTAGCGAATAAACCCTTTCGATATCGGCTACGTCGTTAGGGATAGATGACAAACGTTTTCCCTTAGGGCTGTTAGAAAAGTGTGCGAGCTCAAAATATATCTCATATATACAAAATAATTATTTATCGTGATATTAAGAAATTTCGGGTTAAGCGCGAACTCGTAAGTCATTCTTAACTGTTGTCCTTGTTCGAGAATTAAAAAAGAAAAAAGAAAAAAAGAAAAAAAAGGAATTATCTAACGGAAGAGGAAACAATGAAGATAGATAGGTCAAAAAATATCTCACGGTAAATTCTCGGCAACGTGCATTGTTTCGATGCACTCCGAACGCGATCTTAGATCGGTGAATCGTATCAAAATGTTTGATCGGGAACACACCGAGAGAGAGAGAGACTGGAAGATATCTTGTAAGTATTTACCTACGTAATGCACAACGTTACCAGGATTTGAAAAAAAGCTTTTCTCTAATTCGTCAAAAAAAGAAAAAAAAAAAAAAAGGAGAAGAAGAAGAAGAAAATGGAAGAGGAAAATAAAAGCTAACAGGATGAGAGATCGTTTGCGGCGATGTGACCCAAAGACGTGGCATCCTTTCTCTCAAAAGTAACGCGGCCGATGATTATCATCATAGAATTGTATAGGAAGAAACAATCTAAAAAAGATTGAACGAACCTGTGGATCCGGATTTGGTAGCGATCCAAATTGCCGACTCTTTTAGGATTCCTTATTTTCAAACGTTGTTTCTTCCAAGGATTATCTTTCCTCTTCCAAGTTTCCTCGAGTCCTCTTTCTTCCCCCTACCAAAACAGGAGTTCTCCTAGGAATGAAAGAAATCAAATTGACTCTTATTATCTCTTTAAAGTATACAATGTTATCGGATAAAAACTGCCATGTGTTCTACGCACAAATGTTGTCTTTATCATAATTTAAATAATTTAAGTATTTATGATTTACAATTTATTTACATTTTTCGTAAAATATTTTACCACGTAAGTATTTTAAAAAATAGATAATTTTATAACTCAACTATGTTTCAAAAGCTCGATATTACCAGTAAGACGCAATTTAGGTGTTTGGAATGTGAATTTTTTCCTTCGAAATAATACTTACGACAAAATTAAAGGAAATTATTTTTCGTATTTTAATTCGGTAAATAGTTGATAGAAAAATTGGAAAAGATTAGACACGTAATTGGTGAAGAACGCGTAAAAATAAACATATATGAGTATATCTACCTAGCTGTGATACGTACGCATACTAACGTAAGACGTTTCTGCGTGTAGTTCTATACAGAAAGGCACGTTCCTCTTCCTCCCGTTGTCCTCCTCAGCACAAGGTGGTGAACCTCAGTTCTGCTCCAGTACTCTTGGAAGCAACGTCGCGCATTTCCTCCTCTCTTCTCGCGACCTTTCTCCGAGTGATTCGTTCATCCGTTATATTCGCATATTTTTAGATAAAACTTATACTCCACCTCTCCAGCCTTCTCGTTGTCTCTTTAGTTATTATCATAATCATGATCTATGAAAATAAGAAATGTTAAACGAATAGATTACAAATGTGTAGTACCCAATTCCGGACAAAATTGATACCACCTTTTTTCTTTCAACATTTTTTCATTGATCGTGAGTGAATAATCATTCGCCGTACAAAGGAATACGATGCGATAAATAATTTTAATAACATAGGACGAGTAAAGAAAAAAGAGAAAAGGGAAGAGATTGTCGTAAATCACGAAACTGTTTAAAGCAATTATCGGCGAACCGGAAAATTTGCTCTCGCTAGATGTAAATCATTCAAACGTACGAGTTAATCATAGACGAGTTAATCATAGAATCGGTTTGCAGTGTGTGCGCGTGCGAGGATTAATTAAAATGAGTGCGATTGTGTTAACGAGAGATAATGTTATTGTTGAATAAATATACGAAAGGGATTACAGATTTATGAGAGAAAGCGAGGAACGTGCGTAAAATTTAAAAAAGAAGAAGACGAAACGAAAGGATACGTTTGCTGCTTGAAAGAAGAAATATTGAAATGCGCGCGCAAACATGTTCACCGACGATTGCGAATTTCAATGAAAATAAAAGGAAACAAATATGCGTACCTTTCCGCAAAAAAGGACAAACTTTCAACGAAGAAATACCTTCTCGTTAAGTTAGTACTATCGATTATTTCATTATTTTACATTCGTTATTATTAAAAGGAAAAAAAGAATAATGAATTGTGAATTGAATAGGAAAAAGATAGTAAACAACAACTATCCCGCATGGTTATTTTCCAGACAGGGCGATAACAGCAACGCACTACTGCTAGCCAAAGCGATGGTGTTCGCTAACAGTTTTGTGGTCGCAGATGCAACGGAAAAAGAAACGTGTGGTTAATCTTTAATGCTTGTCGATACTTTCGTTTAGAAAGCTGTACCAGCAGATGGTTCTTTAGACAAGTTTACTTGTAATACATTACCGGTCCCCATCATTCGTTCATCATTTCAAATTTCCTATCAACTTCGAAACTAAATTATTATATAATCTATAAAATCAAACGAGATATGTTTAATAGCATTATTTTGTTGTTGTTTACTCGCTACTGGTTTAATCGAATATGAAACGTTGTATCTATAAAAGCCGGTTTTATTTTTTTTTTTTTAAATCTTTCATCTTACAGAGCTACAAATTTTCAACCGTCCCCCCCCCCGCGTGCATTCATTTGTGACCGCGCGTGTGTAATTATGATTTGAAAAGATATTAGTAATATTCAAATTCTTGCAATATTATTTTTGGATTTTTCCAAGTTCATACACGCGAAGTGATAATTATTATCTACAGGAGTTGAAAATGCAGCTACTGGTTCGGGTTTGGACCTGGCCGCGGGTGGTCAAGAAGACGCGAACACGATGGAAACCGTTAGAGCCTTTATAGAAAAATTCATCGAAGATCTAATCGGCAACGTGGACGACGCATCTATCGCACGTCTCTACGATCATCCAGAATGTAAGTAACGAAACATATTTTTTCTTTGATATACTTTTCGTAAGTTTCTTATAATTTTGCTTCATTTTGAAATGAATACTAAACGAGCTTGATTACCGTTTTGTGCTGCCACCTGTAAGCAAAGTTTCAAGATAGAAATATGTAAGACGTACCTGCTTTTTTACCTTTCCAATCAAAGCTTGAAAGATCAACGTTTCATTCATAGCGATTGCTTAAATATCAACAAAATTATACCGCGCAAAATATATTTTTGTATTTGTAAAGACCACGTCTCGATTGTTCAGTAACTACGTCTTTGTTTTTATTGAAATGATTATCATCGTCACTCATTTTTCATTATCTTTTGCTAATTTTTGTATAAATATTGAATTATATTAATAATCAGTAACATACACGAGCGCGCATATATAGCATTAAAAAGTAAATTTTTCTAAAGTTCCAAAATTCTGTATACGACCGATTATATTTCAGTCGAAATAATGTATCGATACGATTAATTATCGATTAGAATAATTTTTATAATTAAAATACGAAAACATTACAATATCATACATAGATCAATTCTACCGCCAGATGGTATTGTATTAGCAAAGATATTTGTCGTGCTCGAACAGGTAATACTAATAAATAATTACGGTAAAGTGATGCATAAATTATAATAGTATTACGAGAACAATTAAAGAAGAATATCGACATCTACGTATTTCAAGTAAAAATATCATTAACTCGAATAAGAAATCACGTTTTAATTGGTACAACACTTACCTGCTATATTCCTATTTAATTTTAACAAGTCAATAATTCTAACTATCATCATCCTAACATTTATATTAACTGCATCGCTAACGCATATTAACAGATGACAGGCTTTTGGCAACGTACAGCGTAAAATTGGCCGATGCTCTGGCACGATTGGCAGTCTCCGTGCATCTCAATATTTCGAGTAAGTAATAAATAATGCATAAATACGTAACATTTTTATTATAGAAAATTTTATTCTCATTTAATTAATCGTTTAATGCTAATCGTATATAATTCTGATTTTGACATCATTCGCACGATGTTCGGTATTGAACGAAGAGAACAACTGCAATGGCGGACATTTTTTTTTCTTTTTCATAACCGACGAGCTGCAATTCAATTATGTTCGAACATCCTACTATCTTACTAAGCTAGAAGTATATATATGTATGCATACATAACTATATACATGTATAAAATTACATAAATGGTATAAAGAGAGAGATGGAGGTAGAAAAAAATCGTAATTCCTGTTCAACTTCTCTTAAAACGACGATTAGATTATTGGAAATTATTAAAAATTACTGGTAATTAATTAAATGTTTAATTAATAATTAATAACGATAAAATAATTAATTTAAAATCGTTGAAATATTAAAATGAATAATATTCTTACCAAGCACGCGTTGAAATCTACTTGTTTACGTCAATACGGATGAACTGTAACTGTCTCGTGTATTTACAAACCGAAGAAAAAAAGTAATCATACGTATAGAAATAGGAATAAATATAAATAGTTCGATCTTGAAAAGGACGGTTATTGTTTCCGAGATTGTTTTCTTTTTTATTCACGCAACGATTCGACTGATCATTAATTTTTCAAATGAATTTATTACTCTTTATCGTATATATAATTAATTTTATATATTTATTAATAATTTTTTTTTATATATATATATTTTTTAATCGCGACAATTAGAATAAACGATTATTAAGTTAATGCAAAAAATAATTAAGATTTTTATTTACAGTAATAATTAATATGTTATAATATTACCGTTTCGGGGAACTGAAAAAATTCGAGTACTTTTTATCAATAGAAAAAAATAATACGAAAACTTGGAAATAAGAAAATCTGTGTCAATTGAAGTATAATAAAAATGGACAATTATTTTTGTACCAATCTATTTTATGTGCTGCATAAATAGGCTAATATATGCTAATATGTATTTATCCGAATAATGCTTTTTTCTTTGGTAATACTTTGTATGGTTTCGTACTACTTTTATATACCCTTATATATCCGATTATCTGTCTAAGCAACTGTTCCCATTTTTTGTCTCTTTTTCAAGGTAATAAATCGATATGATTATTCCATAAAACATAAGTCCCAATTTTCGTCAATTTCTTCTCGTACGAATTATGAACGAAGCTTAATCGTTGCAGAGTTTATAAAACGGGTCTGTACAAATATTATATCGTTTTTTTTATTCAAGGTAGACGATACGTATTCACGATATATGTATATGTAAGCACGTAAGACGTGATATGTTCTTATCGGAATATCAAGACCATGTTTGAGGCATTTTATTATTAGAAATGTTCAAAGTGAGAAAGAGAAAGAATGACGCATTTATATACGATACGTAAGCTTACATTAAAACATCATTTCCCTTTTACTACGTAATCGCTCATACCAATAATCACTGATTAAAAAACACTTGCAATCATTTGGTTTATACACGATAATAAACAAAATAGGATTCGATATTTCTAACATAATTTTTGTGTGTACGTTCAATATGTTGCCAAGAGATTCGTTTACAATATATCGAACGTTTATAATTAATAAAAGTTTTTTTTACATCGAAACGATTGATTTTAGAACCCGCATTAATAAAATATTGTTTACTTGTTGTAATTGCAAAAGAATGAAATATCGGTAATTAATATTTTATTATAAATACTGATGAAAAAGCGTATAAAATTACTGACCCAATAAATAAGCAATGACATTAGATATTTTATCGTAAATACTAATCAATAAAAATGTATAAAAAAAAAATATCGATCCGATAAAGGAATAGGATTGATTAGAAAGGTATTAGAAAGGCCATAGATTTATATGAATGTGTAAAGGCAAATGTATGTCGTCTCCTTTTCATGAAACATTTTTCGTTGAAACGAATGTTCCGACGCGTTCGCGTATAGAAAGAACAAAAAAGGAAAAAAAGGGAAATAAAAAGTTGGGCGCGAATTTAGAAAACGCAGCAGCGACTCCTTAAAAAAAAAACTTTCTTCTCTTCTCCCCACTAATGTAAAAGGAAGCCGTACGGAAGAAGGCGTCGCATGTGGGGTATGCGTCGTTCGCATATCACGTCGTTGCTTTGCCAAAGTATTTCGCACAATCAGTCGCTCGGTGGCAAGCGTTTACGTTCGTCTCTCGCGAGTTTAAACATAAATAATCCTTTATATTATTTTTCCTCGAGACCTTCGATTTTCTCCTCCGAATTTCTTTTTCGAGAAGGGATTTTTTTGTTGACATTACTTACAACCTCGGTGTGGTATTTTGTAAGGTGACGTTTCTGTGATTTAAACAAAATAACATTTTTCGTTTCTTCGATTTTATTCAAATTAAGTTAATGTCTTTTAATCTGCCAATGAGGAATCGGAATGAACAGTATATATTTCTATACTTATTATTAGTTAGACTGACATAAGAAGATTCTTTTTCCATTGAAAGAAGAAACGAAAGTTATACGGGCATCTTTAGAGAGAGAAAATATTTAACTAGACTCGATTGTTTAAATTCTCGGAAAGAGTTTCTACGAGAGAATTTTCTATCTCTTTTTGGAGAGATAAACGTTTTATTTGTTTTATAAAAGAAATCTTTGCGAACATTAATTAATGATTATTGTAATCGTGTTCGATAGATGAACGTATCATTGATCGACGATAATTTCTACAACGATCATCAAAGACAAACATCGTGAAAATTTTAATATTAAGATTGAGACCTTGCAACGAGATAATAGAGACTCATTAAATATTTTTTTTATATTATTTTTCTAGATAAAACGCTCGGGGATCCGACAATCTATTAAAAGTAATTAATTTTTTTCTTATTGCACTGACGCTCGCGCGAAGAAAATAATGAAAAAGTATATAAAGGTCGAGGAAGTATCATTCGAATGATTATTTTTCAAAGTAAGAATAATTATTTAAATGAGAGTTCAAAGATCGTTCCTAGACACGTGTTACGATAGTGTGTAATATAAAAAATTGAATATATAAATATTCACAAACGTCATGTGCACAGTGATTCGATAAAATTTTCCTTCCTCGTGTCCGTTTAATTCAATCTGTTGAAATACTTTTCGAGGAAATTTAATTGAATTATTTAAATACCACGTACCTATAAGACGTATTTCGTTCGTTATTTTTTCATTTAAATGTTAGTTTTTTTTTCAAACTTATCAAACTTTCATACGTATTCGATAAGTTTCTAATAACGTTAGGTGCTTATTTGTGGCGATCAAAAAAAAAGTAATAAAGTTTCGAACGAGCAGGTAACGACAAGCGATTCTGTTTTTTTTTTTCCATTTAAAATACATTAACGTAAGAACCTTTCATTAATTTGGATTCTGAGAATTGAGAAAGTCATAAAACCGAGTTAACTTATTTCTAATGCGATTGAAAATATTCTGGAAGAATGGTCGCGTACATAAAAGTAAGACATTGTTCGAATACAAATCATTTATTACGTTACAATGTGTGCAGATTAAAGGTGTCTTTGATAATCACGATGAGATAGTACGTTAAATCGTCTCGAAATATTATCAGAAGAAATTGGTGAAGCGAGTTAATACGATTAAATAAACGGAATATGAGCACGGACTTGGTTCAAACATGATTTTCTATACCTCGTGGCAGTGTTATTTTTTCTTTTTATAAATAATTTCATTCGAATCAAATTTGGCTTTACTTGACGTATGTATATCATTTTATTTAAACAGGACATGTTAGTTGCGATCGAATATACGTGATCGATAAAGAGACTCGACAAATGTCTTCGGGAGAAAAACAAATATAAGAAAACAAGTATGAGAGAGTGAAACAAAAAAAAAAAGAACAGTGAAAAAACCCTAATTCCGCGTTTACCTATCTGCAATGTGACTTGAAAGGTACGTCAAATGTCGTTGGAAATAATCGGAGAGATGTGGACCCTTTTTGGCGGGCTAATCATCCTTTATTTCATCTACGTTTTGATCACCCTCAAAAGAAATGGTAAATAAATAAATAAATAAATAAGTGAATAAATAAATCATTCTGTGTGTCGTTTCAAAGATGTTACGAACGAACACGTTTCCTTTCCGTGCGTAATGCTTGCTTATTTTTATCGCAAGCGATTATACATATGTAATATGTATATACATATATACATAAATTGTTACATACGAATAGTTCACATATCCTTGGCACAGTTCACCTTCTTGACATATTACTATTTGTACCAACGATTTTGCAGAAAGAAAAATACCTCATCTGTTACATTATATTCAAACTTTGTTCTCGTAACTGATAAGTTATACATGTAAATGCCTAGTAATCGTCATTTCATAAATAAGTTTTTATATTTTTTTTTCTTTTTTTTTTTTAAATAATCGATCACGTTCGAGTACTATCGTTTAGAAAATTTATAAGTAAAGTTGTGGTACTCGAACCTTTTTAATCTGAAATCGATTCTTGAATTACTCTTGGATTAAATATAGGAAGTTGTTTTATATTAAATATAGGTTTACTACGTATCTACGTTAGTTTAGATGATTATAGTAAGTTTTTGTTATCGTTATCGATAAACGATTCGTCGTAATCGACATCGAGCACTTAACAAAACGCTCGTAATGTTAGCAACGGTTACATTACTATCCGAGCTTATCTCACGATTCGATCCATGAACAAAGTTAGCATTGAAGAAACTTTGGCCGTGGCATCTTTCGTAATTAACTATCGTTATTCTTGTTATCCGAGTAAAACGTAACCTGTAAGTAAAAGGGACGTCCAAGAAAAAATGCTTTATTATCTTTGATTTTGTTTCATCCACCTGGAATGTTCTTCCCTACCCTTATCCCTACCCCTACTCTTACCCCTCCTTTTACCTTCTCGGTTAAAACTAGTTCAGAGTAACATATTCGCATTCCGATGGTTAATTTATCGCGTGAAATCGTTAACACGGGATGGGTGGAGAAAGAGAAAGAGAAAGAGAGATGAAAAAAAAGAAAGAACGACATTATTCTCTTTTATACAACGGTTCGCAATTTCCGTTGACCTGCTTCTCTTCAAGTTCAAATGTGAATTCGTCGAATAATGCCTGTTTTTTTTTTTATTTTCCTCTTTTATTTATACAAGTTTAGGCTTTCGAAGAAGAATTTTGGATTCAAAGTAGAATGAACGTAGACCAACGAATACGAAGTATCGTAGAAATCCTTCTCGTTAAATCGTTACGTATATACATATATATGTATATATAGTATAATTCAATAATCACTATGATACTGTTACATCATCGGGTTACGTTTCGTATAACATTAAGCTGGGGAGGTATTTAAAGTAAATTAAAATAAATTTCGGAATGAATTCTAAGTGAGTTTTCTCTTTTTCTGTTTTTTTTTTTCACTTGGGCCCACTCCTTTAATTTATTTTCATTGCAAGAAAGGTGCAATTATCTTTCTTGCGACGCATCCTTCTTTGAAACGTCAAGTATCAAAACGGGGAACGTCTCGGTTTCATTTAATACGATATTTCATCATGAAATATTACGTTTGTTCAATCTTCTTTTCTTTTTTTTTCTTTGAAATTAAAAACGTTCATTATTATACTTGATTACTTAGATACACGCGGCGCTCTCTCTCTCTCTCTCTCTCTCTCTCTCTCTCTGTAAAAGAATTAATTAAGCAAACAGAATAATAAAAGGAATTGTATATTTGTATGCAAATTCGATTGGATCACGATGATTCACATGAACGATGTCCTTTTATTACAATCGATCGAAGATTCGTATCTTTTTGAAGATGATAAAATAGAAAAGGATTATGCTAGGCCTACAGTACTTTCCACGTTTATGTTTGTTTCCTTGCGAAAAGAGAAAAACGAAGACAATTGACGTAGTCGGACGATGATATTACCCGAAGAAACGCATACCGTTTAATTAGAATTCCCCACGAACGATTGCTTCTGACAAGGAAAGTAAAAGCTAATAAGTACCTGAACGATGTATAAAATAAGAATCTTTTTTTTTTTTTTATGAATCGACTATCACAAAATATAAATAATCACGAAAGAAGAGGACGGAGAATATTCCGTATGTTCGTAATCGCAATAAGATTAGGTGGATGCTTCGTTAAAAGCTAAATCATTCGCATTGGTTTATAACAGCATCGATAATGAATATAATATTTACGACGGCTATCAAGTAGCAATAGAGAGAAGGGAAATAACTGTAGATGACCTTCACCTTCTGGCCGAGAGATCAGGGTTAGAAAGTACGTCGCCGTCTGTCAGGTGATCGAACGTATCCGAGGAATGAACATTTAGAGAGACGACACAGTTTTCTCATTTTCCTTCATATTCCATATATATCTATTTGATTAAAATATTTAATTCACACATCAGTAATGAACTTGAGCTTAGTTAGAATCTAACGAGCGTGAAAGATATGAAATTTTCTTCTGATTACTTTCGTACAATAAGAATATTCTTCTAATCGTATTCTGATCTCGACGTTCACGTGCGACCTTGTAAAAGGCCGTCCGTCTATCGTTACTCGTCGTTTCCCGTGGAAAGAGTTCAGGAGGTCGATCGATCGTGAATTTCACTGAGAAACTCAATGTTCAGATAGAAAGAGAGGACAAATGATGCTGAGGAATCAACGGCAAGGCCGCCGGCTGGCTGGCATGCACGTTGGCGCACACGCTGACGCAGGTGAAATCATTCTTCTTCTTCTTCTTCTTCTTCTTTGACTTATGTTAGACTTTTAAACTTGCTACTGCAAAACAAGACTTCTCTATTCGTACCATTATCGGCATGACTTGGCCGATTTAAAAGAAAGTGCTAGCTAAAAGAAGTGCATATGCATGTATGTATCCATCAATCGCTTTTCCCTACAACTTTAATCGCTCAATTTCTTATCTTCCATACTAACTCTCTTTGGAAACTAACTTCGCAGTATCTGCTACGCACTGACACTTTCGACGAAAAATGTCAAACGGTCAGGCTTGTTTTTTTTCATTCAAATATATGCGTATATATATACGCATAGTTCAATACGAGGCAAGTAGATTATGACATAGCAGTTAATATACATAATCACGTAACCATATACGAGTTAACAGTATCTCGAAACTCGATGAGATTTTTTTGCCTTTCGTCCGTTTCATTTTCATACTTCCGTTGAAAAATATTCAAAAATAGGGGAAAAAATTGCCTTTAAGGAAAATCAAACAAACTGATATAATAGAATGTATTTATTAAGGAGAAAACGTTTTTTGTCGTTGTTCCAGACAAACCATCGACGGATTCGCCAACAATGGCACATTCGGCACTTCGCGAACTCGTTGGACGAGCCGTAGAAGAGGCCAAAAAATTACCTGGTCTTTCTGACTCGACCGCCGATAATTCAAGGACGCACGACGAGTGTAATATTTCAGAGCACAGTTACGAAGATCTTCTCGCCACTGCGATATTGAACAAAGTGAGCAAAAAACTTACAATTAGTTTCTTTTCTTTTTTTCCTTTATTAAATGCAATGCTTTCAATTGAAATGATATCTATACATTCATTCTAGGTCATCGAAAAATTTCAAAAAGAACAAATCGATGGAAATAGCAACGTTCTGCACGAAAAGCCTTCGGCCAAAGCGGAAAGTACGTTTCCTGTGATTGACATAAAGAATGATTATACTTAACTATCTTAGCTAGATCTAAGAAATGATTATCTTAGATTTCTTTTTTTTATACGCTATATTAAACTAGTATTAAACGTATGGTATAAATATGAGGATTAATGTATTTATTATTTTAGGTGAAACTGAGTTAGGTCTCGATGAAGGTGTCGAAGAAGGTAGTAGTAGTTTGGAGCCCTTATCTCAGGACGAATGTAGCAGCGATTGCAGTGTAAAAGTGCGTGCGAGGCATTCACGAAATCGTCAAGAGCCATTATCCCTTACGGTATGTAATTGGATTACAAGTAATTGCTTATTAACTGAACGTCTTGGAAAATATATGATGATGTACACGAGTGTAGTTAATAGATCTATGAACTTTTACCATATTTTTTCCATGCTTTATAGGTATGTACAAAATTATCCGTTAGAATATTCAACGATTTAGTTATATAAAACGAACAATCGTTATTCCATTCGTTTCCTATATTTATGTATAATACGTTCATGCATATACACTTACGTCAATGATAGCTAACTGGTCAAGACTTTTTACCAAGCTATTTATAAGAATAATTTAATGGCTATTAGAATCGTTAGATAGTTAAAATAGTCATTATTTAAATTTATAGCAACATTTTCGAACGTATTTTGAACATTGAAGAAAGTAATAATCATCATACAACGCGTTTAAATATTAATGAATCGATAGGTTTTTCTGAAATGACGCATCTATTTAATATGTAATGAGCAGTATAACTTAATATGAGAATTAAAGTATACATTTAACCTTGGTGACTCGGTTGAATTAAACATTTTGAACTGCATGAATTCTTTCAAATATATTGATATGTATTTTTTAGATAGAGGAACGAATAGAAGAGGTTACAACTACGTACACGTCCGATGAAGATCCTCCGGAATGTGTAAAAAATGGTCTACACATCACAAATGTTCGTCGTGTGCCATTTCCGGAGCTTGGTATGGATATCATCGATCGTAAGTAATTTAATTGCACGCGACAGTGAACGATTATTAGATCAGTCGTTAAATTCGATTGTATTTGGTTGTTCTATGTGATTTGGTATCGTATTGAATGAAAAAAATAATCTAATTTTTAAAAAGATTTTTATTTAAATACGATTCAAATACGAACGAACTTATAAACTGATCTGATTACTTTTTACATATTCTTTTAATCTATAGAAATGTTCTTTTTTTGTTATTACTATTATCCAGCTTCTCAGGAATCATCCGACGAAAGTCAAAATGAAGAGGATGAATCAACGGCTCATGTTGATCTCGTAGCACCGTTCCAATCCTGGGAAGAAAATTGGTTATTTCAAAAGAAAAGAGTACCGATTCAATCGGATCCTGTTGCCATGCTGGTACCAAGCTCCAGCGCCGATTTTAAAGCATTGATCGGTGATAAGGATGCTGAGGATACGTCTGATCTTTCTGAATGTTCATCGGCTCAATCCGATGAAGAAATCGAAAAGGAACTCTTAGAAGCTATCAATAACGTTGTGCCAAGATCACCGAGAATATCAGAATGCGAAATTGTTGAAAGTTTCAATGAAAATGAAACAAATGTTCGTAAGGATATTCAAGATTTTCATTCAATGAAAAATAATTATGAATTTATCGAAACATCATTGGATTATCAAAATAAAACTAATCAATTGTCTAAAGGCGATGTTAAATGCACCGAAAATATAATAAATATAGGAAAGAACGAAGTTATTCAGAAAGATAAAAAACATCTTATGAATTCTTTGAACAACAATAATAATATCGAAAAGGAAGACATGAATTATAATATAGAAATAAATGATCAAAAGTTTGATACAAGATCGGAATACGAACACATAGTAGATTCGAAGACTGAAATACAAAGAACGGATATCCGATTACTTCAGTCTCAAAAGGACATCACCTCACCGGATGTGCCAAAGATACCGACTCAGTCAATGAAATCGTCAATGTTAGAAAATAATCTTGAAGTTATTCCTAACGACGTGGTAGATTTGAACGAGAAGGTCAATTTGAAATCTTTGGGCGACAATAAGAATAAAATCATTGATCAGGATATCAATGGTGAAGAAGATAAAACAACGTTGTATTCGCTAAACGTTTATTCTAAAGAAGAAGTGCATTGTAAGTATCTACGTTATGGTGATCCAATGTTATCATATACTATAAGTAAAATTATTTAATCATTTTTTAAAATTCAGATTATACCAATTAAATAATGTCTCTTTTATTATTCGTACGATTTATTTTAGTTGAAGATGGAGCTCAGCAAGAAAGTGAATATACTGAACATTATGATACAGCAACGCAGAGACATTTGGATAGTTTAACGAAAGATGAGATCTACGTGTTACAAAATGACGAAGTGTTAGGAACTACGGTAAACGATATCGAATTAACATCAAATTTGTCGTCCAAAGAAGAAACATAGTAAGTTCGATATCTCATTACTTTTACTTTTCCTTAAGAATTGTCATTTTGTACATTTTATCAAATGAACTATTGAATTTCCTGTCATTGCAATTAAGAGATGACATAAGAATTAAATTGAATAATATGTTAATTATTTTCAAATATTTCGCGATAGTCTTATGTTATCTCGTAAATTTCGATAACAAACTTTCGTTTATTTTTCATAGTAACTTTTTAAATGTTATATAGATTTTTGAGAGACTTTATATCGAACAAAGAATTTTTTTTTTCTAATGACGTGATAATAAATAACGCATATCAACATTCCTCTGTGTAGCAAGGGCCGAGAAGCTGTGGCAAGCGTCAAAGTTGATTCAGTTTCTTATTCGTCTTTAGAGAAAACAGCCGAGAAAGATATACAATTGTCTACACCACCACGTCCAGGTAATCAAAATCAAATGACATATTTGATTATACCATTTAGTGTATTACATATATTATATGTATTTATGTAATCTAATAGGTACAATCGCTGAAAGAGAACATAAGAAATGGGAAAATGCTGCACCTATTGAAAATAATCCTTACAGTGAGAAGAGCATTAAAAAAAGACTTTTAGAAAGACAATATAGCAGAAGATCCGCAGATATGCCAGGGTATATATAAATTATCTCGAAATGAATTAATATAATTATTTAAATAATCCTCAATTCGTTTTCGTCACTTATTATTTTATTCACTTTAGAATGAATACCGAGTTACCGTTAAGCAATGGAACTGATCTTGTTTTAGAACCTAATGAACCAGATATTAAACGGTAATAGTCAAATTTTGATTAATGTCATATTTGAATAAAAATTTGATTTTTAATGAATCTTTCAATTAATAGATTTGGCAGAGATTACTACATCAATAACGCAAGATCAGCAACCGGTGACAAGATACGAAAATCACCAACAACGTCCGCATCGAGCAGGCCTGGTAGTGCATTGTCGCAACGTTCAAATTCGACCACAGGGACTGACCAAGAACAACAGGTGAGTTTCGAACTTGGAAAGTTCGAAGAGGCTTCCTTACACGGTAGCCTATCTAGACGGAGTTATCGCGATCGACACGCAAGTCCTAATTTTGCTATCAATCCTCTGCTGCGTTTGGAATCTCACGAAAATTTCGACGAATCAAACTCAATTACCGAGGAATCAAACAAAAATATATTCGTGATCGATGATCAAACATGTATCAAGGATCAAGTTGAAACAATTAACGATTTATGGACAAACGAGATATCAAACAATTTTCTAAATGATACGATCGTTATCAACAATGTGAAAATGAATCCATTATATCAACGTTATCAGAAAGAATGTTTACCAATCGGTTCTAATTCAAATGATCGTGATTCCGGTATGGATTCGATCGAATATTATTCGGATAAATTATCCTGTACAAAAGACGAAATAAATGTCAGGGAAAATCAAATAATTTCAACTAATAACAAGAGATATCTTAATATGTTTAATTACAAATATCATACTTTTGGTGGAATAAGAAATTCAGTTATCTATCAACGAGATCGTTCAATTAATTACAAAGACGACGTAGTCGAAGATAATTTCTTCTTTGGGTCACCCGATTTTGTCAATATGAAATTTCAAACTTTCGGTGGGATTAAAAGGAATAAAAAAATCGACGGTAGAAAAATACAAAATTACAGTAAAATTAAATTAAGACCAACGATACAAATAATTACAGGATCTAAAGCTAATCATTCCGCGAATAAAAGTATAATTAATGAAAATAAATTGGAAGAAGTAAAAAAGGACGAAATTATCGATGAGGACGATTGGTTGGACGAGGATGAACACTTGGAAACTAGATCGCTTGAATATAAATTCAAATCGAATGATAGAGATTCCACGCGATTTTTAAATGCTAATTCCAATATTAAAAATAGGCGTAAGAGAGTTCTCAAAAGACAAAACAGAGTAGAGAGCATAGAAGATAATAAATACGAAAACAGGAATAATTTGATTAACGATACTTTGCGTAATTGGAAATCATTATCGTCGAATAATCTTACTTCATATCACTCTTTAGATTTATCAAAGAAAAACAAAATAAGAAAGATTAATTATACTAAAGGTAAATTATTAAGACAACATTCACGTTCTTCGGAGGAAGGAAATTTGAAATTAGAACCGCCTGTTGTGCCACAAGTTATCGAACGAAATTTTAAGACGTTGAAAGAGCTTAAAAATTCGAATTCTCGTAAAAAGAAATGTAAAGATAATTCCACTAATAAAATATTAGGTATAAGAAGCCTAAGTAATATTACGATTTGGTAACAATTTAACATTTTTTTATTAATTACA
This sequence comes from Polistes canadensis, assembly GCF_001313835.1. Classification (NCBI taxonomy): domain Eukaryota; kingdom Metazoa; phylum Arthropoda; class Insecta; order Hymenoptera; family Vespidae; genus Polistes; species Polistes canadensis. The sequence continues at coordinate 699,705 of NW_014569584.1, forward strand.
TTAATAAGTAAGTAATTTAATAAGTATTTTTATATCAAAGTTTTATCAAAGTTAATCGACAGTACTTGAAACAAAACAGCCACACTTAAAGAGTCCATTTATGTTTAAATATCTCGTATTCAAGGAATCGTTAACGAATAGTCTATTCCAAAGAAATTTATGCCAAAATGTTGTCAGTTTTTTCTCAAACTTAAAATTAACAATTAAGATATGCCATTACCGTTCTTTTTAGTTAAAAATTTGTTATTGTTGGAAAGTTTTATTTTGTTTAATTTTATTTATGTTATTTATCTCAGGAATATATGGTGTAGCGTTTACCTAATCGTACATCTTATGATCTCACTTATAATTTAGTTACGAATACTTAATAATTAATTGGGAGTAAAACGAAGGGATTAACTATATCTGACTTTAAATATGTATTATTGTGTAGACCCCTTAAAATAATTTAAATATATTATTTATTTAATATCTATTTTTTTTGTTCTGTTTAAAATTGCATGCTTTTAGGTGTCGGTTATTAATGCATCGTTATTTTCAGCAAATCGAATATACTCGATTGATTCTTCTGTTTATGCGCGTACGTGTATCGTAGATGTAAAAAGTTATAATAGTAATAATAATAATTTATTAATTATATTGTATATAACAGTGTATATATATATAGTTCTGCACCAATTTGTCTGTAAGAGTCACTGATAAACTGTGAAACTTGCTGTCTCTATATTAATTTGATATTATACAAAGCAACACTCTATTCGCACTGCATATGCATGAAAGCTGTGATAAAATAAATTGGTAAGTAAACTTTAAAAAAAATTCAAGTTTGTTTCATATGCGTTGTTCTTCGTTTAACTAACAACTAACCCCAATTTATATTCTTGGATTTTATTTCTTTTTATCTCAAAGGAACGAAACTTTTGAGTAACTTAATCACGCTGATTTTTATCGTAAGGGTAACACAAAATGAATATAAATATACTCGTCTCGATTATCAATTTAATTGATTACTTCTTGCAAGATTTATTAAAACTAAAAAAAAAATGAACTTCGCTCTCCTAACACTGCACACGATATCTGGGTATAGGCTTCCGATTTGCTTCATTCTAAGAATACGAGATATGATCTAATTAAAAATATTTGTATCTACAGTAGTACCATATGCATGACTTCACGATGAAAACTAACTTGTATATATATAAAATACTTAATGAAAAATTTGTTATATGTTTGGTTTGAAAAAAAAAATATCAATTTTGTAACATTGCATAATGATTCATTTTCATTTGTTTCAGAATGAAGAAAACTTCGACAAGGACATGGCATACGATTCACCCAAATCGAGAACGGAAAAATGGCGAAGGAACAATTCTAATTCTTCCACGGAAGAAAGCACGAAAGATGAATACACGGAAAAGAAGAAAAACGATGTTTCTCCAATGAAACGTCAAAAATCATGGAACGATCAAAAAGTAGATCTTTTAGAAAACGAACGTAAAAATAGTAAAAACGAGATAAACGCGAGACTGAACAATCAGGATAACAATTGTGGGATCTTCGAAACCCAAAAATCTTATATTCAGAGCGACAAGCAGAAAATGATACGACGAATCGATTTAAAGGCTTACGGTTTTGAAAACGATTTTGATTCGAATAAAAAAGAAAATGTAAAGTCAACGAGACCGCTAAGGGTTGTGAACAAACTCAATCTTAAATCATTCGGTTACGATGGTGGGTTGCGTCGTACGCAATCGCATAATCAGATCAATGGTGTTGATATCAAGCCAAGGATTGTTAGGATGGCAAAGAAATCGAATCTCGGTCATTTCAGGGATCATCGTAATTTTGACGATCAAGATCATTTTGAAAGACAATGTTCTAATGATTCAAATCTCACGCAAAGTACTGGAACTCTTAATGAACTTTGCGAACAAGCTGATCACAACTTTTTCAATACAGTGATGACTTCTGCTACATCGGTTCCTAATATTGCGAATAGTGAATATTATGAAGATACAAATGGGGATTCTAAAGACGTCGACAGTGAGGAAGAAAACGTTATGAATGATTCAAAGGATAAGAACTTAGGAGTTGATGTTGGGAATGATAGTGGCTCGTCGAATGTTAATTCGGAAATAGACGTGGAGGAAAAGGATTTATCTACGGAGAAATTATCGAATGGAAATCACGAAGTGGATTCTTCCGAAGAAAAAATAAACTTGAAAAATATTGGAGAAAACAAACTTCCTATGCCATCGGTTAGAAGATTGGCCGAAGCTTTTAACAAGCCAACGATAATCGCTCCAACTCCTGCACCACGAGTAAGATAACTTATTTTGTATATATTTTATAAATCGGTTGAAATTTTCCGGGCAACAAATTAGTTCCTTTTTTATTACGAATATTTTTATCTTCTTCAATAAGATATTTTTGTTTGTAGACTGCAAAATCCAATACAGCGCATAACGAGAGATGTGTAACACCAGAATTACAAATAATCGAGACACCCAGGCAGATGCATAGTTTAACAGCCAGGTCTCTTTCGAAACAATTTCGGGAAGGCTTACGACAAATTCCTTACAAAGTAACTTCACCACCGGCTAGTCATGTCACCATGGAACAATCTAATGACCGGGAAAATCAATCGGAAATAGTACAAGCTAAAAGGGATCATTCGTTGAAAGATATTAACGTAATAGCCCCGGGTAAGTTGAAATCTAATATCAAATTTTGGGAACAAATGCAAAGGCGAAGTTAAAAGTTTATGACGATGGACTTTGAAATTGAATAAAAAGGCACACTATTGCGTCGCCATGGCGATGATTTTTAATTCTTAACTATAAAATAAAAAAAAAATATATATATATATATACGTAATGTAATTTTTAATAATATATACAACACTATTTTATACACTTCTATTAGAATTGCGTTTCCCGCAGACCAGTCATAATTTTATATAAGTAAAAAGCACGATGAAGGCGTCGTATTGAAACGATAGAAAGAATTATACGTTCATATTAATAAAAAAAGGAAGTTACCATCCTTACCACGTGCAAGAATGTGTTAACGGAATATGTTAAAAAAAAAAAAAAAAGGATTAATTGTAAAGTTACTTTGAATCAGTCTCTGATAATTACTTATGTGATTAAATTTGTGCCAAATGACATGAATAATAATATGTCATTAGCCAAAGAAGATAATATTGTAATTAATTTCTTTTATGATTCATATATATATACACACTGTTCCATTTCCAGGATAAACTCTCTTTAATAAAGAGCATCATTTTGTACATATTGTTGAATTTTTAATGTTAAATATTAAATAATCGTCATTGATGAATATAAAGTTCAATTTTATTATACACGAGATAAAAATATATTTGTAAAATATTTATTATTAATTTAGTAAACGTGCACAAACACGTGTGTGTATGATTGCACAGACATTTGTTATTAAATATATATATGTATATCATTAGTCTTGCGAAAGTTGAAGTTCAGTAAATGTATTATTTGTATCAAATTTCATTAAGTACACGCGCATTGCTTTAACTTAATTTATACAATATAATGCATTGCACTAAAATATATACATATATATATTTTTTTTTTATTTAAATAAGATAATTAATGATTAAATATAATATAACAAAATTCATAAAAATAAACATAATGTATATCACTTAAAAGAAGGAAATTAATAATAGATACTTCTAGTTTTATGAAATGGTATGTCCTCTAACTCTTCGGCGTGTTCTCGACGATAGTCCCACAAAAAATGATCGATTAAGATACAATTAATATCACTTTCCTTCAAACGTAAATCACTATAAGAATCTATTAAATGTCTAACTTCGTTATTAACACGCTCAATAACTTCTATCGAACATCCACGGATTTCTATTTCTTCAACACTTCCCGATTCCAACTCTAAGCCTGCATAAACTCAGTATTTAAAGAACAACGAAAACATGTGTATTATAATTTATGAATGGACAGTGTTTATAAAAAACACATACCTGTTATATATTAAACTAATAATAAGTACGATAAAGAAACTCACCTGACTGAAGTTTACTTAACAAGGGATTACTATATCTGAGAGCACCAAAATGAACGAGAACTTGAGGAATTCGATAATCCGCAAACATGGTAAGAAAATCAATATCATAAAAATCACCATATTTTTTCCCCTTAAAGCAAGCCCAAATATCACCGATTAAAATCTGAGCCCTTTTATAAAAACTAACTAAAATAAATAACGGTAAATATATTATTTTTTTATAATCCATTATAATATTATATATAGATCATCTTCGAATTTACGCGATATAACTTACTTTTATATGTTTGGAATTGTGCTTCATCTTGAAAAGAATGAAAATCAGTAACAATGAGTTTTAATAATTTTTTTGCCGAGCCTGAACAGGATTTTATACATTCGACGAATGTACCTATATTATGAAAACAAATGTTATTATTAATGATATTACGAAAATATTTGAAAACTGTACCTTTATATTTGTTTAATAGTACTTCTCCAGCTTGATGTAGAACTCTTACTCTTTCATTTATAAGAGGAATATTAGTATTGTTATCATCACTTCGAAAGATTACTTCAAGTTCATTTTTAGTTATTTCTGAATAGTACTTAGGATCTATTATAGGTGTACCCTCCTGTTATACGTATTATATATGCATATAGAAGTTATCACACACAAATAATTTAGAAGATAATAATGATAATTAATAAAACAGCCAATATAAAGTAATAAGATAAGGAATCATTTTTATAAAAATACGTAATTAATAGGTAAATATTAGTCGACAAATACCTAACAATAATAATTTACTAATGAAAATGTAAGAAAAACAAAAGTGAACAAATATAAATATATGACAGCTATATTCATTCCAGTAGTAAATATTAAAATGACATTTGATGATTAGAACATTATCCAAATTCATTAACATAGATATTTAAATTTATATATTGTCATTTTTAATTAAACACATAATGGTACGGACTTGCAATATTATTGATATAATAAGTCTTAAAAAACCAACGTAAGTAGATTATGATAGAATAAAATTAAAAGTATAAATAAATATTAAAAAGCTTAAAAAATTTGTATAATTTAATTAGAGCTTTGGATAAAGTAATTGAAAGTATTCCCAAACCAAAGGGTGCTATTCCTAATTTTGGACTACCAAAATGGAAGGTAATGCCTTTAGAATCTAAGATTCCAATGGTACCTGGACCAGAAGGTGCCTATAACTTTACACGACGTAAAATAGGGAAAAAATTGTGGACCAGTTCATCGGATGCAGAGTTTAATTTAAATGATCCATATTGTTATGAAATCAAATTCACATACGATGCATTGCACGATGAACATTTGGTACCATTTTTTTCAAAAACGAATAATATTCAGCATTTATTGAAAGCTGGATTAATTACACGTAATTTGGAAGGAAAATGTTCTTTAAAGGATTATAACATGTACAGAAAATATTTAAGAAATTTACACACTGATAGTATTAAACGTGAATTAAGAAAAAGAACGTGCATTGCTCATGAAAAACGAGAATTAGAATATGCTGAAGAACAAGCACAAAATGAAGTGAATAAGTAAGATTTTCTAAATAAAGGAAGGCTGCTTTTTTCTTGTTTCAATTTTATTCATATTTGTAATGATTTTAGATTAAAGAGAAGAGAAAGACTAATAGAGGCACGTAAGAAAATATGGACAGCACATAAATTGGAAGAGGAAGCAAAAATTAGAGCGCAAAGAGAAAAAGCGAAAAAATTAATTAAAAGAATGAAATTATTACAAATAACAAAACGTCAAGATCAAATGATGCGTGCTGCAAGAGCAAAGGCTCGTTCAGACAATATAAAACAAAAACAAAAGTTAGCGACTGAAATTCAAGAGCAAAAAAAAATTCATACGTTTGTAGATTGGCGTAAGAAAGAACATATGCGTAAGAAAGCTAGAGAAGCGAGATTGAAACATGATCAAGAGCAAAAGACTATGGCCATTGAAGAGAAGTAAGTGATGGTAAAAAATTATTGAATGATTACTTTATATTTGTACGGTATATATCAATTATATTTTAGATGGAAACTAAGACATGAATTGCAAAGAAAAGAAATTGAAAAAGAACAGTTTCTATTCGATTATATGAATACTCAACGCGCAAAATTTATAAAGAAGTATAATGAAAAGATAGGAAAGGAGAGAGGACGAATGGATAGTATGGGGAATTTCAATCTAAACATTATTTCTATTTTATATAGTAACTCGAATATGACTAATGATAAATATAAATGACTAATATTCTGATATTTGTAGAACTTTTACAAAAAATGAAAATGTTTGTACAATGTTATATGGCCCGGCGTTTACCAAGAGGAAGAGAAAGAATTTGTTGTACGTTGTACAATGACAAACAGGTGAAATTTAAATTGTTTGCTTGCTTAATACATCCATCTATATAAATTGTATGTTTACCAGAAGTCAGTAAATGAAACTAGGAAATTGTCACACACATTTGAAACTCGCTTGACTCTTTCAAAAGACAAACAAGCACAGGTAAGTTTGAATTAATTTGATACCAAAGTTTATAATTATGTAGATTTATCATAAAAAACGTATAAGCAAATGTATTAATGCTTAACTCTCAGTTTCTTTTTAATCATTAAGCTATATGTTAGATAAATAAATATCTTTCTAAAAACATTTACACATATATACATATAACAGAAAAAGAAAGAACTTATTGAACGTAAGGAAATATCAAAAATATCAAAATACTCGAAAAAAAAGAAGACAAAAAGACAAGAAAAGAAAAAATCTGGAAGAGAGAAATTAACAGATAAATTAAGGAAAGAGGAAGCAAAACCAGAATTAAAAGAAAAACCTGTTATACCAACAATCGCTGTAACAAAATCAGAAGAAAAAGAATCACCGGAAATATTACAGAAGGACAAATGCAGATGCCAAAAAATCCAAATTTAATGTTTAAATGTTGATGAAAATAAACAAAAAAATAATTAGGAATAAAATTAATTAAATGTAAATACTTGATATCTAAGAAAGAGCGCATGAACTTACATTTATAGCTCTTTGAATAGCAGCACACATTGCAAAATATCCAGTCTGTCCGTTGACTTTCCATTTATTGGCATTGTCTTCGGTCCAAAATGAAAAATTTAATAAATCCAACACGAATATCCAGTCAATGGCTGTAGGGTCAGAGCATTTAGGATGAAATTCACATTGTGAAAAATTATTAATATCTATTTTTTTTTCTTTAAGCTCTTCCAAAACCTGAAACAATGAATTCAGTTAAAGCTCAGTTTTTATTTAAAAATAAGAATGGAAGAAAAGTGTTAATATGCACTTTTATATATATATGACAATGTAATAAAACAAACAGATACATAATGTACATAACTTGTTGCTGTTTACTTACCTTGTAGGCAAGTGCTTTTACACCTTCGTCTTCTATAAAAACATCTTTTGCATATGCGGAAATAACTTTAGCTGATTCTCTCGGCATTATAACCATGTTTGAACGATTATTACAATAATTACTTGGGTATAAAATAAAAATGTATTATGAAGTAGAAGACATCTAACCGGAAATCAGAATAAATATAAATAATGTAAATCTCGCTTATCATTGGAAATTTAGCATTATGTCACGTGATCAATGTTCACTGGCTGTTTAGCAACGATTGCAGGTATAAACAAATATGGCGGCTATTGTCAAAGTTTGTCACGTTCAATGATTAATTCGGCTTACGATGTGTGTGAAGAAATTGATATTACTTTTAAAAAATACATCAACAGTATTTTAAGTAAAGGTAAGTAATTTGTATTTATTTTAATTCTTTTTTAAAGAATTTGTCTTTTCTATATTGGTACACTAGACAAGATAACCACGATCTGGTCACGTTGACGCACATGGATGTATGGATTGTTTACAGTTGCATAATTGTATCGCGTATGTATTTTTATTGTAAGAAAATGATATTTATATATTAAACTCTATCTACTTTTTTGTCAGTTTAAACCAAAAAATGAAACATTCTCGATAGAAGAAATATTTAGTTAAAAGACTATTAGGTTAATGTGTTATCCATGGTAAACACACACACACACATAAAAAGATGTAAATATAATTCATTTATTGCATCGAAATTAACATTGATATAAAATGCAACATTAAATGAAAGAATAATGTTTGTAAGTACAGAGCCAAAGTATAAAGTGTCATGTCACTTTATTCAATCAATCATAACATTTAATAATACATAATTTAAACGATAAATGTATTCTGTGTTTAAATTTTTACATAAGGACATGCGTTTCTTATTTTTACGATACACTCGATTGTAGGTAATACCTAATTTTGTTTATTATAGGCAACTATTTTCTGTAAAGTTTGAGAAGATTCGAAACTTCAACACTTCATTTGTAATTTACATACGTAATACAAATTAACACGTGGGAATAGCATGTAGATCTTATTTACATGTATTTTTCTTTTTTATTCTTTTTTATTGCAATAGCAATAATAGTAAACTATTTCTCTTTTCTCATTTCATTATTGTACCGCAGTACTTTATGAATACTTCGATGAAAGTCGCTGCAGTTGGATATATTAGTATAATTCTTCTTTTTAAACATTTATGAGTAAAATAGTTCCAAAAGAGATATCTCAATTAAATTAAGTTTTCCGAATTACGATGTAACTTACAAAATTTGAAGACCATTACACACATGTTTCGAATCCTTGTGTGTGACAAGTCAAATTGTGATGTGCTTCGTCGCATTCATTCATTCAAATAACATATGTACATAATACCCCCTCAACATAAAATGAACAGATTAAGGCTCCAGCAGGCTATAGGCTACATTCTACAATGTACAATGCATTATGTACTTTGTTAGTTTCCATTTTCGCGTACATGTCTGGCTGTGTAATGTGTGGCAAGCGATAGCACCAAAATATTTCTTGATGGTTCTAATTAATTTGAATGATTTCATATAGAGTAAAACTACACAATACACTTAACACGAAAATTAAGTTGCAATAATTAACACTTAATTTATTCAGTATTATTTAACTTTGCAACGTATCTGCGCTGTAATAGATATACTTATTATAAAACAATATATTTTAACAAAAGCATATAAATTTATATTTTATGAAATATAAAGCTTGAATAAAAATCGTAGACACTTTGATGCCTACTGATTGTGGTTAATTAATTAATTTAATTATCGTTTCCATCGTTTATCTACCGATTGGCGTGAACACTTAGTTAGTGACATTTTAAATAGAATTATGAATTTAAAATAATCCAAATATACTTTTTTGTTAGACGTTGACATCACCTATGGCCCCAGTACGCCGTATTTCGTTGACAGCGTTAAAATCATTATAGTGTTTTCTTTTTTCTTTTTTTTTTTGACTTTATTATTATAACTTATTATTGTGCTATTTTGTTGTTACGAGGCTTAGGTTTTAAATGCGATTTTTTTTCTTGTGCAAACTATTCAGTTCAAAATAATAATTATTAACAATTTAAATCTTTTTTTTTTTTTGTAGATTCTCTTCAATAAGGATGACTGCAAATATCTGCAAGTTCTTGCGATAAAGTTTATTTTCTTCTACCATGCAATATTGTAATTTGCACAGTCCCTATAATTTTACCTTTTAAATAATATTCACTGAGCAACACAAAATCAAGGGTCCCCTTTACCTCATTAATACGAATATTGATTATAAACTGTTTTTCGAAGTCTAATATTACTCATAATAATTCTCATCATCACAGACTAATGTGGTCATTTAACAGATTCTCATATATTTTATTCTATTATCTTTTATTTATCTGATCAGAATGAAAACGTACGATAGTTGAAATATATTTAAATATTTCGTCTTAATTATCTGGATGTATATTAAAGAAAATAAAAGTTTAATAAAGAATTTTTACATACAATATATATATATATATATATATATGTAAAATTTTCCTAAAATTTAAAATACATGGTAATGTCATAAAAAACAGAATCCCATTGCTTCTTATAGCAATCACAAGAATAACAGAGATCTAGAGGAACCTTGAGCAGCATGCATGAGTTTCAGTCAAATATATCTAACAGAATATTGTTTCATACTATTGTATTTGCCCCCGCGCACATCACACCTCCAGACTTCACCCATGCAGCAAAATGCGCTTTTCAATTATTTCTCTTAATATTATATAAAAAAATCTATTTCTATTGACTTTTAAGCTCTTTGCCAATACTGTACGATACAATTTTGTTCCAGTCAATTTTCGTTCGCATAACAGGTAATTGCCTTCGCAAGGCCTTGAAGGTTGTGTCAGACATTGTTTGATAATTTTCCGAAATTGCAGTTTGATAGTCATTTTCTGAATCCTCAACTAGTCGGATCAACTCCTTGGCAGTTTGTTTTTCATTCGAGATCGATAAGCTTTCTCTTACTTCTTTGCTACTGACCAATTGTACATTTCCATCTTCATAATAATGAACTTGTACTTTAAGGCTACCTCTTAATTCTGCACTTCCAGAACTTGGACTGAAACTTACAGTCCATACAGAACGCCAACGACCATTCCAAAAATTTTTAGGTTGAAATTGATGATCTTCTATACACGCAGTCAGCGTTATATTACCTGTCAAAACATAATTATTATTCTATGCTCTTTATTTTGACAATATTTTATTTGGTTATGAAAATTTTAAAAATAAATATATGCATACCTCCTTGGCTTCTTCCAAAAACTGCAGACGCACCATGTCTATAGTGATTCTGGGTATAAGTCGTTATCTCATCTTGTAAAACCGACCTCCAAGGTTCGGCTACAGAATCTGGTTCATAGGATTCATAATCCTGTGCTTCTTTTCTTAGGTGATCATACTTAAAACTTTGCTTACTACGCAAATCATAAAACCTTTGGCCCCCCAAGTCGTTATGTTCTGTTATTAGTGCTGGATACTCGCTTCCCTCTATCTAGATAAATAAATGTACGCAATACATATTTTAAAAGCAATAGTAATTGCTCTGACGAAATTTAAAATTAGATTTTATTTTAATGAAAGATATAGAGATAAATAAATAATAAATACAAACGCTTAAAGCAATAACAGGGAAATACGATGAATAACACAAGTCGTAAACTTTCATATAAGAATATTTCTACAAGTGATAACAAAGTAGAAAGATACTTTTATATAAATCAAATGAAATCTCGCTTAACGTTGTGACCTTTTTTAACTAAAGGAAACATAAAATCAAGATAAATGTACTAAAAAATAAAAATTAATATTTAAATAAAAAGCAGCTTCTCAAGATGGCTCTAAGAAGCATGTAGGCCTTACATCGTTTCCTAACCTAAATCAAAGAAAATTCTCAAGCAAAGTAATACATCAATGATTGACAAAATAAAAAATGAAGAAAAGGAAACGATCATCTCATAAACATGTAACAAACTATATTTCTCCGTATATCTGTCATAAAATATTCAATGAAATAATGACAATCTATGTTAAAAGGTCACATTCCTTTGGCAGTAAGATCGCTGATGCCTCTCACGTCAAGACGATTAATATTAGTTTATCAAAGAAAAATAATATGAAAATAGCTGGTAAGATAATCTTCGAATAATCATATAGTAAAATATATTATGATAAAGTAAACGTCATTGATAAAAATTTGGGGCTCACGATGCCCCAAACAGGGAACGTCGTATTCCACTTTGAAATTCGATCTTGCATCGAGGCGACAAGGATCTTCGTGTCCTTTTGCGAAAGGTATATTTCCTTCTAGGTTTACGCGAGTCATATCGAGTAAACGATAAGCAGGGGGTCAAAGAAGTAGGAAGAAAAAAGAAAAAACATAACAGAAAAAAGGTATTCCATAGGATCGAGGGAAATAGAACGATTGTGTGTGTTGTACGAGGATGTACCTTAACAGGCGTGAGCTGATCCTTGTTGTATTGAGCGAATGCCCCGGACGCGCCTTCTTTCAACAGGTTGTCGTTGTTCAACAAGACCCTGACATCGTTGAAAACCTCGTTGAACTCGCCCGGTGGTGAGTGAAGTATAAAATCCGAAACTATTCGTACTTTTTCTTGATCGGGGATCAGATCTCCGTCCGCCGCCATCTTACCTTTCCACTGGCACGCACACTCCGCCGATGTCAAAAGCAAGGTTCGTGCAGTGCAGGTTGAGCTGACGTGTTCCCCTAGCGCTCTCTCATATACCCGGTGACCAACACCGTCTATCTCTCTTTCGAGTCTGATTCGAAATCGTGACGCATCTGGATGAGGAAGCACGATTACCTTCCTTTTTCTCTTTTTCCTTTCTCTCCTTTCCACTCCTCCCCCCCTTCTCTCTCTCTCTCTCTCTCTCTCTCTCTCTCTCTCTCTCTCTCTCTCCCACTCTGTCGTGTACGTACACATACACTATCTTTCATTTTTGTAATCGCACCAAGTTCAGTTCTTCCCTTTTATTACGAAAAATATTACATGAATATTACTTTCAAATGAAAATTGCATTCGACGATTGGCATTGTCGTTTTTTTCAATATTTAAAATAAAATATCGTTCCTTCCTCCCCTTTGATTTATTCATAATATATATTAATAGTCGATAGGGCGATCAATTAAATTGGAAATATATCGAAATTATTCGATTAATATTGTAGGTGACTAATATTGTTTCGATTATCGACAAAAGCATTCTAACGTGTAATTTGTGTTTGAATGAATTTTTTTTTTGTTTTTGGTTATTTCGTGTAAAGATATTTGAACGATATTAGCAACGTGATTAAATCATTAAATGTTCATGTTATTTAAATTTTGTTGATATGATAAATTAGTAAACATTCGTCTACGAATACTTTCTTATCTTTATATAGGGTGTCTCAGTTTTGCCACATTTTCATTAAAAGGTATGATGCGCGAACAATTATTAAATATATAAATACAAAGTAAATTTATATCATACAAGTTTTGTTAATGTTATACATGATTTTTACATTGTTTTAATAATTAATAATAAAATAATAAAAATAATAGAAACAAACAAGAAAAGAAAATAAATAAAAGTAAAGAAAACGAATGAAATAAAAGGAATTCTTTTTCTCCATAGATTTTTGCAAGGCTTGGAAAACGGCGCGAAATTTGAAAGAAGAAAATAAAAGATACCAATGTTGGTTCGACAGTTCTGGTGCTCACGAGAAACCTTGAACGTGTACAATCATCGTAAAGTCAGACAAAGTCTTCGTAAGTTCACTCAGGCGTGGTCTTCAATTCTTTTTCCCTTTCTTTTTCATATTTCTCTTTTTCTCATTGTCTATTTTGTTATTTTTTTATCATCCTCTTGATAATATACTACATCTCCTTATAATACTTTAATGTTATTTCGTTTATTTATAATATAAACGTATTCATTTATATGCCATGCATATGTAATAGCATTTTAATTTTTTAAATCACGCGCCAGTTTTAAGTGGTGTTCGGCTCGAGAATTCAGTTCAAAAGTCATATTCCGTATGGTGATCGTTGTATCGATTTCTTTCTTATAATTTGATTGTGTTATTTAATATTTCTTTTTATTTAATTGATATATATGTAAATATCTTTCTTAGGAAGTATGATAAAATCCTGAAAGAATGGCGGACGATCCAAATCGAGATCTTTTGCCTGTAAAGGAGGGATCTTGCATCGATACATGCCGTAGTGTTATAGGTACTTTATTTATATATATGAACTCAAAATGAAATGGAACAAAACTCAAATAATAATAATTTTTAATAATAATTATGTCCTTTAGGAAGAATATATTTTCAAATAAATTTATTTGCGAATCTTAGATCCCAAGGAGCGTCATTTGGTATGCAAGCTCGATCGATATCAGTTGGAGGACAAGTATTTACGGCTACTCGAGGAAGCAAATAATTTGAAAAAATTGTCAAATTGTCAGGAAGATAAGATCAAACGACTGGCTACGAAATTAATGAGAGTAGCTGCTAACCCAAGGGCGTGCGTTTCTTTTGGTTGCGATGCTAAAACCAAAGCAACGGCTCTCGAGATCGAGAACTCCAAGGTGAGCAAATATCATTTTTTAAATTAAATTATATGAAAATAATAATATAAAATTAAATAAATGTCATAAATATTACAAATAAACGATATAAATAATGTTATTCTACAATTTATTTTATGATCAGTTTAAATAAGAAAATTTGTTTTTTAATGGATCAATTTTTAGTTAAAAAATAAATTATCCGTATTGAGGAGTCAACTGTTGAGTCATACAATGAGCGGTGTATCGCCAACGAGAAGTCGTCGGCCTCCCACAAGACCATCCTCGGGACTCATGTGCGTAGAAAGTGTAAATAGATTGAATTCTTTTATTATGATTCACTTTGGTATAGATTACAATAGATCACTTACGTAAAATTGTTTTTTTAGAACGTGTCGAAGCGAGAACAGCCGTATAAGGGCACCATCCTGCCAGTGTATCGTTCAAACAAGAAACGAAGATAATGATGTACAAAATTATCTCGTTAAAATCGAGGTAATGAGATAAAGAATTATCTACGTGATTTAATGTGATTCATACAAAATCAACCATGAAATATTTCTATACAGTATTGTTTGTTAATTGAAAATTTTTATTTTTTTTATTGTTTTTTGTTAATAGGAATTAGAAACGCAGAAAAAAGAAATGTCCTGCCGTATAACGCAGTTAGAGAAGGAACTTGAAACTTATGTAGTAAATAATCAGAGGAAGAAAGTAGTTGAGAACATCGAGTATATAAAGGTCTGGCGGCAAATGAAACAGTTGAGCGACAAATTGATAGCTGCTCAGAATACGAACGAGTCGTTGAACTTACAAATCAACGACCTCAAAAAAACCCTCGAAGAGACAACAAAGTAAATATTTTATAATTTTCTTTATTTTTTAAATTATCAACGATATTTAATATCTTAGATAATATTTAATAGAAATCATTTATGCGAGCAAAATTAATATCACTGATCTTATAAGCGATTAGTATAGTAGAAATATTTTTATATTTACATATAATTAATTTTTCTTGTTAGAAATAATCAGGAAATAACGGTATCTCTAATGGCAGAAAAAAAACGAATAGCCGAGATCGATACGCAAATAATAAAAGCAAAAGATTCACAATTGACGTTACGCGAAAAAGATGAACAGATAAGAGATCTAATGAATGAGATGAAAATTTTGCAGCAACACAATAACGAATTAATAACATTGAGCTCCAAATATGGTCAAGTTGAATTAGAGAATGTTGAATTGAAAAAAAAAATTTCCCAGCAATTTACCGATCAGCAAACTTTAAAAGTAGCGTTTAATACTGAACAAGCTAATATTGCTGCCCTACAAACGGCTAACGAACAATTGTTAAATAAACTTCAGTATTTACAGAAAAATATGGACACCTTAACGATCCAATTAGCGGTAAGACAAATTAGTGATTATTTGATTTTATTTAATAAGACAATTTTGATATTTGATTTTTTTTTTATATTTGACAGACCATTCAAAATGATAATAAAAAGAACGAATCAAGTAGCAAAGCAGAATCGCCTGATGGTTGTATTAATGTTAAGACTATTCATACAAAAGAATTATCTTCTTCTCCCAAAAATATGATATCGTTAACAGAAAAATGTAAAAAATGTTGCGAAGCGTTCGAGAAGATCTTACAGCTTGAAAAAGGTGTGAATACAATACGGCAAGGTTTGACATGTTTGGATAAGTGCGTACAAACGGATGTCGTGCGTAGTACGACTTTTATCAAGACGAAAGAAGCAAGTACTTCAGTGATGACTTCTACGGATGAGCGATCCACGACGAAGGAACAAGTAGTTGAAAAACGTCAGGAGATTGATCAAGTAATACAAGAAGAGAAGAACCCTTTGTCACGCGAAAAGATGTTAAAATTATTGGATCAAGCGCAGATCAGTACGCCATTGAAGACAGGAAGAATTGGTCAACTGGATGTTTCATCTGTGGTCGATTGCGAAGTCATGCAAGATTTTAGCCAAAGACACAGGCAAGTGGTCACCCTCGAAAAGCTGCTCTTTGGTGATTCTAACTGCTGACAAAGAATTGACAAGCTGTCGACGAGTACCGTTATAAATGGTCCCGCTGGAAATGTACGTTGCTTGAGTAGTCAAGGATAGATACGTTAGTAGATAGCCATCTTTGACTGACGCTAGATTCTTAAATCGCTATTAAATCACAATTGGGCTTTTTACGAACTATTCCAATAGATAGAAAGCTTCTTGATTATATAATTTATATTAACAAAATATGTCAGGGCCTATCAAGTCGCTGTGCCTTATTCTACCAACCGAGGTAAAACAATAATCCTCCAATCGATTAGTGCCTTCATTGTCTTTTACATATTTACAAATAACAATTTCGGCGCTTCCATTTAGATAGATGGTTAGGAAGAATATTGAGAAATTGTCAGAAACGTAGAAAAAAATGTTTGTCTAACTTTATATTTATGTATTTTAAATTATTGAATTTTGTACGATAGATATTTGTCGCTTTTTAATATAACTGCAGCTTTATCTTGTGATATTTTCATTATGAATAAAATATATCTCGATCATATGATCCTTTTTATATCCTATGCCTTAAACATACATTATGAATAAAATTGTGACGTCAATCAGCAATAATGAAAATTATTAGCAAGTTACATTCGTTATTGTAAATTATTATCAAATTATATTACAGAGACGCGGATGTGGCAGATCACGTGCAAAAAAGAGATTTAACAAATTTACTCGCAATGCTTGGCGACGTACTTCGCGAAGAACGCGCTTTGTCAAAAAATTGTTCGATCCACGCTCAAGAACGTAATATTTTGTTTCGAAATCCACAATTATGCGACGAGAAACAATTTACAAAAGATGTACAAACGGATATTAACAATAACAATGCAATTAATTGGCCCGTTGATGTAGGCATGCAATTTAACACACATTTGACTGTTAAGGATTCGCGATGCGAAGATAGCAATGATTTATCTTCGCGGAGTATGAAAAACTGTAGCATCAAAAGATCTTGTAATCAAAATAAATCGCAAAATCATAGTTGTTCAAAAGTAAAAAATTATGAAACACGAAATCAAGTGACGAGATTCACAGAAACCGGCGAATGTACTTGTACCGATTCGAAAAGATGTCACGCGGAATCGGATTGTGGTTATTTTTGTAGTGGAAATTATTCAAAAGAATCTTACAAAAAATATAGCGACAATGTGAAAAATCCGAATGTAAAATGTTCATCTACGTCGCCAATTAAAATAAGTGACAATAAATATCCGAGAAAAGCCGTCGACAGAGCTTATGCGGAATGGTAAATTATTTTTTTTTGTTCGTTCGATAAGATATTAATTAACTAACAACATTTTAGTTACGTCGATGATATTAAGAATTGTTTCGAATCCTGGAAGATAAATAAATCAGCGCAGGAAGGTGAAGCTTTTGCTAACGATCATCAAGATTTACAAAGTTATGTCGAACACTTGGAAAAATGTAAAGAGTTTCTGGACGAATGTAATTTGAAAAATACAAGGAGAAATCGTGTAAGATAAAAATACAAAGAGGTGTCGACAAGATGATCGAAACGATTTATGTATCATTAATCTCAAATTTAAAAGGTTAATAACGTCTCGAGTCATTTACGATGTATGGAAGTAATGAAGTTACCTCGTTCATGGAACATGCCCTGTCAAATGGAGAATCAAATAAAGCCGACAATAAAAAGTGGAGAACAATTACGTTGCGATGATAAGTGTCCAAACGAATGTATCGAGGTAACACCTTATTCGACGAAGTCAATACCTTTTTTGATTACAAATGGTCAAGGTCTTGTGGAAATTCATGTTATCTCTCTACAGTTAGCTACATCCGTTAGTAACAAAATAGACAAATTTTATCAACGCTTTGATTATAATTTTTCACGTTTAATATAAATATCATTATAGGCTGCAGCAATTTTTTTTCAAGAGGAAAATCTTTGCAACGTGTCCTTATTCATTAGTTGGAACATTTGGGGTCAAGAGACAGTTCGCACACCAACATTGAAATGCTCGAAGTTAAATTTCAATTCCTCCTTCGTTTATCATATACCAAATCTATTCGTATTTTTTAATTGCGTATTGTCGGAGTATGTAATATTTCAGGCGAATGTCGTTGAACAAAATACAACGGCTTATTCCGTTGCTAGAGCTAAATTGTGTATCAAAGATATACTTGATTATCCACAAAATAAGTTACATTATATCGCGCCTATGAACAGCGTTATAGCTTGTACACTTGGTACAAATTTTGGACAATTATCATTATGGGTGAGATTGAGCTGTGACGTCGAACAAGTTGATGCATTCAAAAAACAATGCGGTTTGTTTCCGCAAATGGAACAAATAGGAAAGACGTCTTTTCAAGAGTATCCTTCTACGATGCAAGAAGATAGTGATCATTATCAACAAATTAATAATCACCATACTCGTAGGTTCCACATATTTTTGTGCTAGTTATATTTCAATTAATTTAATGCAACTGATACATGTACGCGCAGAAAAAATATCAGATGTTAACGAAAGAAAAGAAGACAAGAAAGAAATTAAAAATTTGACAAATTCAGTCATTGGACAGAACGACAATAAATTGGTTAACGACACAAATAACGATGGCTCATCTGACAGCGAGATAATGTTAGTGAAAATGTTTTTTATCGAATCAATGTTTAACCGATACTTTCGAAAAAATAAAATAAGATTTTTTGTTATATAGTTATAAACCAGTAACTACGGTAAAGAAAGAAGAAGAAGAAGAACGGGAGAAGGCAAAGAAGACGAGTCGAGACAATACAGTGAGCATAGATGAGTTCAATTCTCTTATTTTCCGCGTAAGATTTTTATTTGAAAAAATATATGTGCTTCTGAAGAATAATCGTAGAATATTTTTCATAAGAAATTTTTGAACGCGTTCAGACGAAACACGATGACGTAGAATCGAATAGTTCGGTTCGTGATGTTTTAGAAGTGTTTGAAGAAGAGAATTGGAAAGAATACGGGCGGAAGAGTTCCTTAGCTTATTCCCAAACCTCTAGTAATTAGAAATGGCTCGTTTTTTTTATTTTTATTATATGCAAAGCTTCTAGTTTGAAAACTTTGCATTAGATTTAACTACTTACAGAGTCACGAAATGCTACCGATGATGTGCATGGCAAGAATCATCCTTTGACAAAATATGTACGAAGTTACTTCGTTGATTATCCTTAACAGAGTAAACACTATAAATTATGTAGACATATACGCAACTTTGAACATATTCATTTTTATTCTACGTAATGAATTTTCATTAAAATATCATTATTAAGAACAGATGTAATGTATATCTTCTTTTTTTACTTCAAGAAAATATAAAATTACTTGATCGAATATAATCAAATTGCAGCCATTGGAAAAGGATACGATCGTAATCCAGATAGCAAGTGTAAATCTATTTGAAAATAGTTCAGTGATGCGCGACGATGATGTGCATTTGCTTTACGTGGAATATTCTTTTCTTGGATACCGTGGTGCTGATATGGAAACGGAATCATTACCAAAACCAAAAATACCTAGAAAACCATTGATTTATAATTTTACAAAAAGTAATATTATTAATCGACGAGCAAACATTAACGTATATATTAAAAAAAAAAAAAACAAAGAAAAACAGAATAATATTTGACATGTGTGTTACAGCATTCCCAATAGACGAGAAATATCACGCCATCGAAAGAAACACATTGCGAGCTATGTTAGACGAGTCTATCAATCCAAATATCAAATTTATTTTAGTGAGCGAACCACTTCCTGAAGAAACAGATACTAAAGATTGTATGGAAATCGGGTAAAATAATATAAATAATAGACAAAATATAAATCCACTTTGAATAATTATAAAATAATGTTTAATCAGGTACGCATATTTTAATATAAGAGAATATGCTCTGGGTGACAATAATCAAAGTATAACGTTGCCAATCTCAAATCCAGCACAAACTGAACGAATAGGTGTAATAACGGTAAAAATTCATGAATATTTTAAATATTTATATTAAAAATTTCGAGCACAGCGTTACAAACAGTTTCTAATAAGATTTATAAAGTTCTGCGTGCGCGAGAAGAGTGCGCGGTGGTTTTTATTCGCGGTCATCCCCACCACGCTTCGATTCGCAGTACGATGCGCTGTGTTGTCACTGCGCTTATCCCACCACGCACCGAGTCGCAGTACGATGCGCGGTGATGCGCTGTCATCCCCACCACGCTCCGACTAGCGGTAAGCGAAGTACGATGCGCGGGGACGCTATACGCAGTCTGTCTCGAGTCAGGGAGGGGAGCGTATCGCGTGCAGGATACTTTCGTTTCGTGTCAACATTTTTTTCAATAACTTTTTAGGAAACGGTAACGGTAACATTGTATACAATAACACTAAAAGGAGAGGAAGAATAGAGGTAGGAACAGAGCGAGAGTGAGATAGATCATTATTTAATTAGGTTGTTCATTATATTAGGTCATAAATAATTATTTAATTAGGTCATTATATATTCGAAATTAATTTAACGATACAATAACGACTGCTAATAATTTTACAGTTATTTCGAACATATTTATATCTTGTATTAAATATTTATTTACAGATACACGTGCTGGGTCTCGATGCCATACGTCAATGTATGGGCGACGATATGTGAAAGCAGTCAAGTTTCGAGATTATTTAGAGAATGATTTTCTTTTTATTCCTAATAAATGATTTATTACAAATCTTTACAACATAGTATACATAACATAATAATATATACGAATAATCATATTTTTATGAATTGTTTTTTTCGCTCTCGGTTTTTGGAGTAACGCTTTCTAAAGTTGTATTGCTATTGTTTCCTATTAAACTTTGTAGAATGGCCTTCTTCTTTTCCTGTATTGCTGTAAGAAGTTTAGTTCTTCGGAATATATCGTTAAATATTCCAATAGCCATTTGAAAATTTCGACAATCTCTTGGCTCATATGCGACCGACCAAACACCCTGGATCGTATCGATTCCTTGGCATACTTTGCAAGAACCTACAGTTAGTTAACCTTTAATAAAATTAATATTAAGAAATTATTTGTTAGAAAGAGATTTCAATACGATTACTTGCCAACAAAAATAGCCAAAGTTTTGGTACGATTGTCATAAGCGAGTAAAGAAAAAGGTCCACCACGTCTGAATGGCGCATGTCCTGTTACGTTCCATGTCGTGTTTAAAAGTCCT
Source organism: Polistes canadensis (assembly GCF_001313835.1). Taxonomy (NCBI): domain Eukaryota; kingdom Metazoa; phylum Arthropoda; class Insecta; order Hymenoptera; family Vespidae; genus Polistes; species Polistes canadensis. The sequence goes on from NW_014569584.1 coordinate 721,124, forward strand.
ACATGTATAGGTTGAGGTATAAGATTTGCCAAAGTTACTATTATACTTTGATTGAAAACTTTCATATCTAATCTCACTCCAGCCTTGTTTGTCACCCATGATCCTGTAAGTTTGCAGGGTAATCCTAAAAACAACGTTTATATATTTATATATTGTTAATTTAATGTGAAATTTATTTTTAATATAATAATATACCTTCGTTATTTTTATCTTTCGAATTACCCGTTTTAATTTCTTCTAATTCTTCGACAATTCTATTGAGTATTTGATCAGCAACTTCTTTAGTTTCGTTAACAGTAGCAGCAATATTAATGTGTCGCATATTCGCAACATCCTCTTCAACGGAATTTCGATTTCTAATACCGTTTCTTAGCTCTAGAAATTTATTTTCTTTTACAGCTGGTGACTGGTCATTAATGTGCGTTCTATCCATCGCGTTGTTCACTCTCTTTTGAAGTCCACGTCTATCCATTTGTTGGTTCAACGTCCTCACATCATTAGATTCATCTTGCTTATTCCATTTTTCCTCGGAATTAAGATAAACAGGATTTAAGAATTTTTCTACAGGCTGAACATGTTTCTTCGACGATGTGTCAACAACTTTTCGTAACGGGTGATACAAATTGTCGTTCACATCCGTTAATGTATCTGCATTATTTAGATTTTGATTTTTATAAGGATCCTCGAGATATAAACGATTCTCTAGATTCTTGTTTCTATATATCGGTACGTAATGTAATTGTTGTTGTTCCGATGGTAATACGAAAGTTTTTTCGTATGGTTCCGAATAAATGTTTATTGGATTTTTTAACTCAAACATATTTTCTTCATTATTATTAATTTGAGGTGTAGAAATCTCATCGGAATGTAATTGATATTGATTATTCATTAGATATTCTTGATTATTATCGATTAAGGGATAAAGATATTTGTCATTGCTCTTTTGCAACAATGAACCGTAATTATTTAAATAATTTTTTTCTTGTCCTAAATTAAATCCATAATTATTATATATATTTTGATCACTTGTATCTAACGGTAAATTGTATTGATCTCCACTTGATTGTAAAATTAATGAATTCGCGTCGAAGTTAATTTCATTTAAATTAGGATCCTTTTCAGTTTTATATTCTTGAATATTTTCGTCGGATGTGTATAAATCGTCGTTCAAATTTCGATTAGGTCTAATATTTTGAAACATTCTTTTCGAGGATAATTGTTTTGATTGGAAGTTTGGCGAAGATATTGTAAAACTTTGACGAATAGATCGAGCACGAGGATTTGTTCCTATTTCCTCTTCAACTTCATCATTAATATCATTGTAATATTCGGAATACTCGGCTCCTTGATCGCCAGAATTTGCCTTCGTTGGATCCTTCGTTGTTGTTTTCATCAATCGTTCTATCATACTTTTTTTTTCATTATCTCGTTCAATTTTATCTTTTACTTTAATAGGAATTGTAGTTTTTTCAGTATTCAAAGTTGTTGATTGAGTCAAATCGATGTAATCTTCTACATCCACAATGACTGTTACGTTATCACTTTTGTATTTAATATCGTTACGTACTTTCTTGAGTAACGCTTTCTTAATTTTATTTTTCGAATTAATATTAGATTTTAGCCCTTTTTTTATTGACTTTTCTTTCACAAAATTTTTTTTTCTTTTAGTGTCGTAATCTGCCTGAATGAATAGACTCGTCAATTTTTCAAAGTTGTATATTATGAAATTATGTTTGTTATGAAATAACGATAATAAAATTTCCTCAATAATATGAAACACAAATAATGGAATCTTACCTACCTTGGCAGATGCATTTTTAGACCACCGTGGTTTTCGACGTCTCAGTCGTTTACGTCTATGTCTATGTTTCTTTCGTTTTCTTTTCTTTCCTCCTTTATGCTTCGAAGATTTCGAATGATTCGATTTTAGAATAGGTTTACGTGTCCTATTTTCTTCTATAGAAAGTTGCAAATACGTATCAGTAGTGCTACGAGAGGATTCGATATTCACGAGTTTATTTATGGTTTCTTGCATCTTTAAAGACTTGACAGCATCCTTAGCAAATTTCTCTGCCAGTTTGTTCGCTTCAGTCGATTTCGAATTGAAATGCGCGTCATCGGAATCCGTAACTTTGTCCGTATAATCTTCGTAGCGTTGTTTTCCATTTCGCGTCTGTCTGATCTTATTAACTCTTTCCGTTTTCATATCCGAATTTTGTCTTCTCGAATTTCGAACGATCAGATTGGCTTCCCTTGATCGAACGTTTCTGCTATTTTTAAGATCATCCCGGATGCAAGTCACGTTAACCAGTAGTGCAATCATCGTCACAAATCTGTTATTTTTTTTTTTTTTTTACATTAACCTAATATTATTAGAAACTTAAGCAAGCATATGTAAATAAATCAACAGGTTCCGATTACCTGAACAAGCTTGGCTGCATTCCTCCAAGAGGTTGTGACAAATCGTATCATCGATTTCGTGGTCCATTGATTCTAAACTAAAAAACGACGTCGTTTTGTCGTCTACATGACAGAATGTCAGTACTATCAATATTACATGTACGATGTAGGGTTAACGTTATGCTTTTATTTTATTACGAAAAATATTTCTAATATAAATATAATATATATATCTCTAATAAATCACAAGATCAATATTTTCAATTGTTTCACTTGGAACAAATGGAACGAAATGGGAGAAGTTTTTAATGTGTCTGACTCAATATCATATGATTTATTTTATATTTACAATGAAATATTTATTATCATAAATGATGTGTCTCTGATACGAGACAAATTAGAATTTGTTAGTTCGACAAACGAAGTCCACTTCGAGGGAAACGTGCGAGTGTCAGGAATCACAGGGGTGAAATAAAAGAAAAAAGAAGAAGGGGAGGAAAACGAAAAAGAAGAAGCAAAAGAAGAAGAAGAAGAAGAAGCGAGGATAGGACGCTTAATTTCGTCGCACAAATCGTACATGTGTACTTATATATACAGCTCTCTCGTAGAGTCTACCGACCGATCCACTATGTACGATCAAAGGCGACTTGGGCCAATGCCAAGTACACGCGTCGGCCTCAATTAGTCGAATATTACGTATAAATGTCATACACCGAGCTATCGTACTTACAATTAGTCCTATAGACAACGTATGAACCTATAGACAACGTGAAAGAGATGCGTTATGACACCCTCGCTAATATGACTTGATCTGTTTTGTATCAACCCGTTGATATGCCGGTTATTATCAAAGTTCATTCAAAATTCTTTAAGTTACAAACTTCGTTATTTTATTCATTATGATAATAATAAATAAAACATACATAATTAACTTGTTCTAAGTTCGACGTTTTTCATCGATCATTTTAATCAACTCTCGTCATTCCATTTATCTCATGAATTACTTTAATGCAATTAGTATAATCGAACGTTTAAGTATTTCGAATAACGAAACTCTACTTGAACCGAGCAATCTTGAAACATATGGCAGACGACGATAAACGCAGCGTCATTTAAGTTCGGTCCATTTGACGGATGCATATATGTATCTTGAAATTTGTTGATCCCTAAGATGTTAGATCAATTTCTAAAGTTTAATTATATACTCCGTGGATGTATAAATACATAGGAAGGAATTATTTTTGTACGAGAGTCAATTTGATTTGGTATTATATCAAAACACACAATCATATACTTTAAGTAATCTTAAATTTTACACGAATAAGATTTAGAAATGCATATACATATATACAGAAGGAAGAAGATATATCGAAGAGAGGAAATGTTCTTCTCATAAATTATATATATATACATCTATTCTGTGTATAAGTGTATGTAATGTATTAAAATTGAATCTGCACACAAATAGATTCTCGAAGAAGACGAACCGTCGAAGTAGCATCGGTGCTTGGCGAAACTCGGTAACATGCTTGAAAAAGGAGAAGGCATGATTGGTCAGTACCGGGTTGAAATGATTATGTCTTCAGAGAATAAGACATAGCAAAAGACAACGTATGTATCGGTGGTGCAGAGTCGAAGTGAAATCCCTGGAGACAGGGGAGCATTGATTATTATTAGAACTAGCTAAGGTACAACCGAACCATCTTAACTGATCGGTCAAGTAACCATAATAATCCTTTCCCTCGACTATCCATTCATCCATCCACATCCCACCATCGTCAAAGATTCATTTATTTCATTTAATAATCATTTCTAAACAGATATCATTATAATAAACAAGTTGACATCTGGTACGTTGGATTAAGTAAGACACGTTCTTGTTAGCCGGTTACGAAAATGGTTATTTCGTGCGTATGCATTAATCAAATGGCTAACTACCAAAGTGTTTGAAATAACATTCGATATATGTAAATATATTAGAAGTTGAAAATAAGAGAAGGGTGAGAATGAAATTTGACTGAGTTTGAGAATAAAAAAGGGTTGAAGAGTAGAACGACGACAAAAGCTGTAATGGTGAAGAGGACAACCATGATGACGACGACGACGACGACGACGACGCGACGACGACGGAGCTAAGAAGAAGAAGAGGAAGAAGAAGAAGAAGAAGAAGAAGGCGAAGACGAAGACGAAGACGAAGAGGTAGTAGAGAAGCGTGGAGGGCATCACGACGCCTTGCTGTTCTGGCATTGGTAGCAGTCTCGAGATAGCCGCCGGCTGGCTTCCTTACCACCTCGGTGAATTTATTCGGGGATTCCGAGCGCAAAGCGCCGAACGATAAATCCGATCGATCGTCCGTAAAGTGATCTTTCTTTATTTCTCTATTTTTCTCTTTTTTCTTGTCCTTCCATCTTTCTTTCTTTCTTTCTTTCTTTCTTTTTCCTTTTCCTTTTCCTTATTTTTTTTTTCTCAACATCCACCAACATTTTTCACTATTTCCTTGAGAAACGATACCCCCTTGATTAAAACGAAACGCTAAAATATACATTTCTAAATACTTCGAACGTGGGGAACAAAAATAATCGAATTGATCGAATAGAATTTGGGTAAATAGATAAGTGCATCGAAGTGAGTGCATTAAAAAAGGAAATAAATAAGAGATTATTATAGTATAGGTGAGTAGTGTTTCGATTTCTTATTTTATTTCTGTTATATATTTTTAATTGTAAAACACGTTTTTCTTTGCTTTCGTATATCCTTTTCTCTCTCTCGGATTTTTTTTCTTTTTTTTTTTGTTTGTTCTCATCGTGCAAGCCCCTCTCCCGCGGCTATTTTCGCGCGTCTGTTGTGCAAGTGTCGAACGCATTAAGGCGGCATTCGAAAATCGTGCCTACCTCCGATGTTAGTGAACGGCACGTCGAAAGATCGCAGATCCTCCTTCGATCGTCTCGCCTTTTCTCGCCGTGTCCCTTTCGATGAGTCTAAAGCTTAAAAAAGTTTCGGTTTCGTATAACGCCACTCTCTCTCTCTCTCTCTCTCTCTCCCTCTCTCTCTCTCTCTCTCTCTCTCTCTCTTTCTCTTTCTCTCTTTGATGAATGCTGACCATTCTTTTATTTATTTTATTTTTAAATTAGAAATATCTTTTTTGTTTCCAACGCCAGTTAGAAATCGTGGACACAGTATGATCAATATTTAGAAACGTGTTTGTTAAATCAAGAAACTCGTAATCATTTTTCATGTTATTTGTATTTTGTACAACGCGTCCAAGATTATGTCAACAGATTATTTAAAAATATCTTTTTCATAATTATTATATATACGTAGTATGTATAAATAGAAAAATATTGATCATAGATCATCGATTTATACTATTTAAATGGAATCTTACGATCGATACTATCGAACTTACAATCAGACTTTTCTTTTATCGATAACATTCGAATAAAAAAAGTCTAAAGGACTTTTGGTTGCATCGACTAATGGATTGACATGCATGTGACACCGCATAATATACACAGAACGCGTAACTCCCTGCTTCGAAATGAAATTCTGTGTTACGTGCTCAAGGTGCCTCGTAAAATAGCTATGCGCTATTTTCCTGGCACAGTTTCTGAAAGTCAAGCGTCCAGTGAATCAAACCGTGGGTCCAGTCATACGAAGGCCAAGTTTTTAGCTTCTCTGTTTCCTAAACAACATAGTGTTAGTCACTAGAATCACAAAACTCAAGTTACTACTTGCCAGCGTGTAAAACTTCAGTGAGCCTTGATCTTTGCTGTAAAATTTGCTAGTTGGCTCAAGAGAATCATTTGAGAATAGAAAAATGTGATCTTCGCGTTTCTTTCCTTAATTATATGTTACAATTAATGGTGTTTTTTCTTTTATTAATTTGCAGCATGATTGAAGTAATAGATAGTAGAATAGTTTAGTAGTCGTTTACTAGGTGATCCCAATAAAGAATTTGTTGTCGTGCCAGGTGACGAATAAAGGCAAAGCAGTTACTTATCGATGCCAGGAAATCGAACGATGATATCACGATAAATAGTGTATAGGTATTTTTAAAAGAAGTATATTTTCTTTAGACAGTTTCAAAGGACGAGCGGGTCTTGGAGTTTAGGTTTACGATCTGTGTAGGCATATTCCATAATGTAAGTTCCTCGTTATTGATCAAAATTTATCTCGTTAGATCGTTTGAAAAGAATCATTTGTTTTTAACGGCTTCCGGTTTATTTATATTCTCCCGCAATTCCATGATTCGTGCGTATTGAAGATTTTCGATTGGTGCATAGAAATCGATGGCGGAAGTGACCCGATTAACAGGAAAGTACAAAAAAATGCGGCCAACCCTGCGTGTTCAGTTAGCGGGCCAGCCAATCGGAGCTACGAATACGGGTTCCTACGTGTCGGAAATAGATTTTGCTCAAACCAAAGGTTGATCCACCGACGCCACTTTCACCAATCTCTACGTCTCTATCGTTTCTCTACGATTTATCGATACGTTTCTTTTTATTTGTATCATTTGCTATTTTGTCTCATGTGTATTATCGAATTCAGTGATAAACTTTGAAAAAAAAAAAAAAAAACAATGTTTTCAGCTATGGCATATTTTAATTTATTTTTATATCTTGTATATATGAGCTCGAGATTGCGATTTAATGAGATAGATATCATCGTCGAAAAATTTAATTATCTTGTTCGTAATGTAACACGTGTTTTCAATCGATTCTGCATCTAACAATAACGATAGAACAAAGAAGAGCCAATTTGTTAATAGGATATGATTCATACAACAAATATCTTGTTCTCGTAGTTACAAAATGAAAAGCGAATTAGTTAAATTATAGATTTAAATTTTCGTGCTAGTTTTTAAACATTCTATCGATAATATAGAATCGTTGTATGTTTTATCGTAGCATATTTCATGATTTTAATAGTCGGTAAATTACCAGCGCGATCAAACTAAAAAGAAACTTTCGAATTTATCTTACGGAAGATGCAGAAATATGAATTTGAATGTTACGTTCTCTTAGCGGGTAGTTCAGATGGCAGCACTGTAACAAATTTCAAATTTGATTGATTTAAAATAATGAATATAAAGCGCGCAAAAATGTTATTATGAAAAGAAAAGACGTCGTATTGGAATGCGAATAATTGTTTTGTAGATATTACAAAAAATTCAATGTTTTTTAAAACCCCTGTACAAATAAATTCGTAAATATTTAACCCTTTGCATTCGAGACCGAACCAGCAACTCGATACATTCTCCGTATATTTAGTGAATTTCTTTCTTCTATCTTTAAATGATTTCGCACACAATTTAAATCGAATTCATCTTTACTTGTCTTCATCGTATTCCATACTTATTAGGGCTGTGTAACTTTGAAAATAATATTCCTATTGCCACGACTATCGAGTTTAAACTATTGTCAAAGATAATATGCATTTATAATGCATGCAAATGACGTAACGTTTCGAGTGCAAAGAATTAATTGAAATAAAAATGTTTTATATGTATTATGTTTGATATTACAGAATAATGACGTAATCCAGCATCTATAAAATGGCTTACAACAGATCAATTACAAGCGTAACTTCGAAAAGGAAAAAAGGTAATTGATGTTTTTGGAATTCTTATCGATAGCCGTAAGTTATATTTTTGTTTCTCCTGTAAACATAATAAAAAAATTCACAAGAATCATAAAACTCGTTGAATTTTTTCAGAATATTCAGTGGAAGTAAGCAAAATCGTAGCGAGTGAATCGAGAATCCAAGAAAGAAGATCGACACTTAGGGTGAGCAGTGTAAATTTTCTCTTTTTTTTTTTTACAAATAACATAACAAAATTGCAATAAGCGTATAATTGAAATATTGCACACATAAGTCACGATCTTTATTATTAATCTCGATTTGCAATTAACAAATTAAATGAAAATTAAACGACAGCGACTAAGGAAGTATAATTATTCCTCTGGTATTAAACATTTTGCGCTAATTGGATATCACGTAGGTGGGGTGCGAGGAAAAAATTAAAAAGGTAATAAAAAGGAAAAGAAGAAGACGTTAAATACCATTACGTCACGATAAGATCATCTAAATTAAACTAAAACTGTAGAGCACCGCGTAGTAGTTAGATAGAAAATATCTGGTTTGATGCCAAAGTTTCTTACCGAGGAAGAAGTACGAGAACCTACCAACAACGTCATTCCAATTACACCAATACAGATTTAATTTTTGTCTTTCTTTCGAAAATTAAATTTTAATTCATTTCGATCGCTTTTTCATTTACAGGATCGTTCGTATTATATATATATTTACATTTTGTATACAAATGTATGCACATAAATATAAAATGATTGAATGCATTGTAACCGAACCGTTGAATTTCAGTAACCACAAAATCACCGAAAGAACGTATACTGTAAATTTTGTATCGTGTTTATGAATGTGAAAATTGATTTCTTAGTCAGTCCGTAAAAAGAAGAAGAAGAAGAAATATCGTCCAGTATAGTTCTACAGTTTTGGCTGAACGTCAAAAATGTAAATTTTGTGCCAGTGATTCTTCGTCGTGTGTCAGAAAATGAATAGAAAATAAAAAGGAAGGTGCGACGTCTTTAACACCGTGATAAACTTTCAATGTCGCAACGATGCATGCGTATAATGCATTTTCGGCTACTCTTGACCTAACTTAAAAATTGTCTATGATTATTTTCGAATTCTTTTTTCCTGAAGGTTAATCTATATGAAATGTGTTTTTTGTAAACTTGACTTAGTTAGTTCAGTTAAAAAATGAAAGATAAAATATGGATCTAATGATTACAGGATCGGTGAAAGTAAAAGATGGATGTGTCAATGATTCAAAGATTTCCGAGCTCGCGATAGAAAGAAAATAAATGACATTGTTTTGGTAACTTATTGAACTCATCCGGACGGAGATCAGTGAGTTTGGCAGCACATCAAATCCACGTATCACCGGACTCTTTCGATGTGCCAATACCACTCATAGACCTGTTCAAAGAAACATCTTAACGTCTAGGTAATGCAAGTAAATCATCATGATTTACAATTGAATGATGAAAAGTTTCGCTAAATGATTTCACTTTTGTCACACGAATTTTGATTGTTTTTTATTCTAAGCGGTTTAGTTGATAAAAATATGAAATTTATCAAAAAATCATTTCCTACGAATTGTCTTTTGGATTAGCTAGATGACTTAACGTTGTTTAGAACTTTCTGTCAGATATAAATTATACAATATTACAATAGAGTTAGGGGTGTTAATAAATCAGTATCAACCTTGACTATCTTGATAAATCAAAAGGATGGATCATAGTACAAAACGTTTCGCGGTAATCTTTTATGACAAATTTTGCGCACTCTCTTAAATGTTATCGATATATCATGATCGAAATATACAGTATTGCAATAATTGCCATTTCAAAGTTTATCGTCCATGTCTCGGTATGCCAACAATGCGTCGCGAATTTATTTCAGACGCGTTTAACTACCAAAACAAAACAAAACGATTGTTTTACGGACGAGAAATGGTGCAAATCATTTTATCTTTGGAATTCGTTTAACCAGGGTGAAATTCATTCGTTTTTATGGTAATCATTAATTAATACATTATTAACGTGACGATAAAATATTAGAATTATACCGAATATTACTTTTAATACGAAGAGAAATATTCCAGCTGGTTGCATCGGTGATTCCTTTTACGATATTTAACATATCGAACGTAATAAAACGTATTTTTATTTCTACAGTACGTTCTCGAAATTTAAGTTTTATATGAAATAATGACGCAACGTTCCTAAATACAGAAAAGAGGCACACGTTGATTCCAATGCACGTGGGCATAACGAGTACGAAGCTGAAAATATCCCAATACCAATATTGCCCTTATTTCGAAAATGTTTACGAAACACCAATCGAATAATATTAAATATTCGCAACAAAATTCACTCCTATCATATGTTCTTATTTTTCTTTTTTACTACTGTACACGTCAAAGTAAAAAAAAAATGAAATATCAAAAATCAATTCGATCGTCATTGAAAAATTGTCGAAATTTAGGAAGAAGTCAGAATCTTTCGTGCGTACCCAATTATTGTCTTAATTTCCATGATTGTTTACGATTAATCACTGGAAAAATAAAATATTCTCTAATGTAATATCATTTGTTCGTATTTTTGTATTTAAAAAGAAAAAAAAGAAATATCATCCAATGATCTTATTAGAAAATTCGTTGGATTTAGGAAAAATCAGAATTGGTTGTTGTAAGGTAAAAAGATAATAAAAGATGCACGAGAGATAAGAATTAGTTTAATGTTCTCGTTTAAATTAAGAAAAATAACGAATAGAATAAGAAAAATGTCTAAGAGGAGGAGGAGGAGGAGAAGAAGGAGAAAATAGGATAGGAAAAGGCTCGAGTCTCGGTGTAACTCAGAGTTCTGAAGTTGTATTGGAGAAGAAGTGTAAGAAGGGTAGCTATTTCTGTTCGTGGGGAGCCGAGAGTCTCGTCGCGCAAACGGCTCTCTTTAGCCACTTCTCCTACATCGAGTAGTAGTCTAGCGTTAGCCGCGAATCGTAATACGTTTATTCCGAACTAACGGTGCAAACTTTGTGTCGTTGATCCTTCATCCTAGAACAACTAACAACTTGATCGAAGAGAGAGAGAGAGAGAGAGAGAGAGAGAGAGAGAGAGAGAGAAAGATCGAAAACAAAAAGTTAACATTTTATCTACGATAAACGTTTGACGTTCGCGTGCTAATATCACGAAAAGTATATATATATATTTTGTTTTTTAATAATCGATCGAATCAATAACGAAATTATTCATCGAATATGAGTACTCGAATTCGTCCGGAAAAATTCTTTATAAATTGCATTATTCTATATTTTTTTCTTTGTGCTTTATAAACGACAATTGAAATGTATTTTTGTTGAATGATAACGGAGATATCATAGCACACATTTATGCATGATTTTTTAATAATATCTAATATCGTGTCGTTCCAAGGAAAAGTCTTTTGACAGAGAGAAAGAGAGAGAGGGAAAGAGTGCAGTGCACTGGCGTGAAAATAGATGGACGACGGGGGTGTTGCTTCGTGGGATTTACTAAAAGTGACCGAATACTTTACGAGCTAATGCTTCTCTATCGTTATTCGTTACTATTAGAATAGAATAGAGAGAAAATGTAAGATAGTTATTGAAATAATTGTTCAAATTTGATTAAACGGTGTTCGATAAATTAACGATAAATACAAATCTAAAGAGAAAATAACGTTCGTCGTAAATTTATCTGTTGCATCTTTGCCAATCGGATTCGATGAGTTATTGGAGGACTTGAAAGAAGCGAAAGTGAAAATACAAAGAGAACACTTTGAAAGATTCGAGCTTGGAGAGTAATCGAGAGAAAGTACAAGAACAACGTTGGTTGTCGATGCTGCAAGCATTTCTTTCTTTTTCTATCCCATTCTCTCTTTCTCTCTCACATGTAAATGAAAGAATTGGCCGTTTACCAGAGAAAGACGAAGGCAAGAACATCGACGGAATCCTCATAGGCATTTCGCACAAGTAAAAATAAACTCGAAACGCGACGAATCTCTTCTCTTCTCCTTCGTGTGGCAAACTTTTTCTCATTTCTGTCTTTCCTTTCATTTTGACGAGTGCTTATACGGATATAAAAAAAAATCGAAAAAGAAATAAAAAAAAACAAAAGAAGAAAAAAAAACGAGGAAGATAGCAGAATGTATTGAGTGTGGGTGGAAAAGAAAAGTTAAAGGGTAAAAATAATCAGCAGCAGCAGACAGTACGAGATCATTCACCGGATTGTATTCCTACCAGACCGGTTGGGAGAAATAACTTTTCTCTCTCTCTCTCTCTCTCTCTCTCTCTCTCTCTCTCTCTCTTTTTCCAACCCAACGAAGAGGAAAGCTCGTCCAAGAAAAACAAAAGAAACGATCGAAATCGTTGTGCCTGTGTGTGTGTATGTGTGCAAAAAGAAAATTCAAAGAAATTGAATTCGTAAATTGTAAAAATAAAAATAAAAAAATAAAAGTTTCAGTTCAACTTGGCCTTTGTCGTTATGGATGATTTAAGAAATTACGATCGATCGATGGATCTAACGAGACAGTTTACGTCGAGAAATACGAAAACGAACCTCGAAGGATGGTCCTCGAGATTAGGATCGATGATAAATTGATGATATCGAGTGAAAGATCAAAATCACAGGGAAGAAAGTAGAAAAGTTGGATAGATCGTAGAAGAAGAAGAAGAAGAAGAAGAAGGACAAAAATGTCATTTTGTAGGATCACGGGGAGGAGCAGGGGCCTCCCCAAGCCAAATTATTTCCCCTTGTTACCTCCCATCAGTCCAGCGGATGCCAAACGTTTTTGTCGTATAACCGGTAAATCTTATGGTCTTCCAACACATCATTACATTCCAGTACTTCTCGGCGTTCATTCGCACGACAAGTCTAAATGTAAGATTACCAATGCTGCCGGTTTTGGTCCACATCATTATACAGCTGGTCTTATACTCGGGGAGAAGAAGAAGCACGTCATTTTGAAGGATTTTCGTTACGTCTTTCCAATACTCGAAGGGGAAAACGAACAGCAGAGAGCATTGAGAGATTTGTTGGGTAAGAAGAAACCGATGGTCGAGGAGGAAGATCACAAATTCGTTTACACGGTCGAAGAACGAAGATGCAGTTTAGTTTTTCCGGCGAGATTGGAAGCTGCTGTAAGAGACGGAGATGTCAAGGACGTGATGTTATCACGAGACTGCGATACCGTACTCTTGAGATTGAAACAAGGGAAAAATGTATCGGTTGATTTTAAGAATTTGGAAGACTTTGAGAATCTTTTCGATGGTCTAGGACCAAGCGAGGAAGTACTGAAGGAACGCGAAAGAATCGAGATCGAAGCTAAGAAACGCAAGAGAAAGAGACAAGCGGGGGGTCTTAGTTACGCGAAGAAGATCTTCGAGGAGAAAGAAAAGGCTGCCGAAGAAGAGGAACTTCAAAAGGCGAAACATCTTAAATTGAGAAGCGTTAAGGAGGAAGTTAAAGAACAAATCGAGAACTGGAAACGAATTGATTTGGAAGCTGCAAGATTGAGAGCTTGTAATATAATTGCTACAACTAATTCGTTGAAGGATTCGTTCAACACTTTCCCAGTATCTTTAGACTTGAGTACGTTTCAGAAAGATACGATTCCAACTAAGATTATACCATTGATAAATAAGCTGCCCACTCCGATTAAGTTAGAAGCTCATACGTTTGAACAGAGTACCGAGCTATCGAGTACTTCGCCAATTTCTGAACACACCGGTGGATTCGAAGCCATCTCGATAGTAAAACCGCTGACACCTTTGAAAATAAAATCCGAGCCTGCTCTAGAATCCGCTGTCATGAATATTTCGGTTAACGACTTGAAAGCGACCTCCAATGTAAATGCCAAGTTCACGAAAGCTGGCGAGGCGGCACTCGAACGTCTTCCCAGAGTTGAGGAAATCCCTGCTTTAGTGGAGAAAATCAATAACGGCGAAAAAACTACGATGCACAAGGTAAAAGGTCTAAAATTAGATATCAAAAGTGCACAGAGATTCATCGCAGGGCAAACGGTGGATACCCCGACGGGTCCTGTTTTCGTCCCAGGACAAACTTTGGAAACACCTCAAGGCCCTGCATTCGTTCCCGGTTTCACGGTGAACACGCCGGATGGACCACTTTTAATTCCTGGCCAAATAATGAAAGTTAAAGAACAAAATGGCCTAGAGACGCCGTCTTTCATCGCTGGACAAACTTTGCCAACGAGCAAACAGGGCTTGCAATTTATTCAAGGACAAACATTTCACAACAGGGATGGTAGTAGATTCGTGCGAGGTCAAACTGTCTTGACCGACGAAGGGTCAAAGTTTGTGGCTGGACAAGTAGCCGATAATGGACATTTTATTCCTGGACAAACGATTTCCACTCCAAATGGTTTGAAATTTGTTCCTGGGCAGACGATCACGGATCATCAAGGTGAACAAATTTTTATAGCCGGGGAAAGCGTTCGAAATTCCGACAACTGGGAATTTGTACCAGGACAGAGTGTTCAATCTTCGACGGGTAACACAAAGTTCGTACCTGGTCAGACGGTGGTAACACCGCAAGGTAGTCATTTCGTTCCTGGTCAATTTGTCACAGAAGATTCCGGAGAGATCCACTTTGTACCTGGAGTCATCGAGGAATCTGAAAATGATCTTAAATTCGTACCGGGTATGACGTTGGATACACCGAAAGGACCAAAATTTGTCGAAGGACAAATTTCGAAAGAACCGGAAGGGAAGAAATTCGTTCCAGGACGAACTATGATCACCGAGGAAGGATTTGAATTTGCTGCTGCTAGTAAATTCGACGAAGTTGTTTTAACGGAGGCAGGACCGGTGGGAATACCGATAGATCCGAAAACAGCTAACGCGAGTTCGATGTCCGATCAGAGAGAAATTTTCGGGCATATGGTCCAAACGGATATCGGCGTTGAATTTATTCCAGAAGGCACGAGAAATTTACCAAAGGGTAAAAGAATTGTTCCGGGACAATTGGTACGTGGCGGTAAAGATGAACCGCGATTCGTACCGGGTGTTATGACGGAAGATGGTTTTCTTCCTGGTCAGATAGTAATGACGGAAAAGGGAGAAGAATTCGTGCCGGGTCAAGTGGTCGATACGAGCGGTGGGCCTAAATTCGTACCAGGACAAATGGTTGAGACACGTACAGGACAAAAATTCGTTCCTGGACAGACCGTCGGAACAGTCGAAGGACCAAGGTTCGTACCTGGCCAAATCGTAGAAACAAAAGTTGGACCAACTTTTATACCAGGTCAAGTGATTTCCACGGAAGAGGAAGGTTCTCGTTTCGTACCTGGACAAGTCGTCGATACCCCAGACGGACCTAGATTTGTTCCGGGACGAGTTGTGGAATCAGGAGAGTCTGGTATCACTTTTGTATCGGGTCAAATCGTACAAACGGAAGAAGGTCCGCGTTTCGTAGCACCGGATTTAACCGATACGCCGGAAGGCGAGGTAGAATTTTCTGTTCAAGGATTCGAGGTTACTCCCGAAGAATTGCGTCTTCTCAGACCAAATCATTTGCATTACAATCCGTATACCTTAAATAACGGAGAGAGTAGCATAGACGCTAGAATGTTAAGGCAATTATCGGAAGCTGGTTTATCGGTTGGTAGAAAGGTCTTAGCAAATTTACCTGCGGTTGACGTTGACGTTGATCCGAAAGCCGTAGCTTTGGAGCAAGCTCTGGTTATGGCAGAAAAACTTGGGTTACACGGTAACGCGGCGGTAAAAATGGCTCAGGTAGTTTCTACCGTGGCACAGCTAGCAAAAAACATAGCGCAACAGCAACAACAACAACGAGATGTAAATCGATCGGAAATGAAAGGTTTGACAAACGGCACTAAATCGCCGATCATGATGAATGGTGTAAAAGAAAAGACGAGTGACGACGAATGGCTACGGGATGCGATTAAAACAGCTATGGCGTCTGCCGTTCTAGCGTTATCCGATAAATCATCGGATGATAACGAAAACGTCAAACAAGATTTGGTTTATTCGTCGATTACCGAAGCATTTAACGTATTGCTTCGTCAGAAAGATGAGAATATGGAAAAATCGGTAGAGAATGTTCTTCGTATTCTCCTAATTCCACAAAACCGAAGCGAACTTTGTCAAAGTACAATGTTAGAATTAATGGACGATACGAAAAATAATAAAGTAGATATACTGAAGTCTACGATAGTTGGTCAGACGTTGAAAGACGACGTAGTACTCGAAAGATTATCCATGGTTCTCGAAGAAGAACACGGTACGGATTTGATCGGATCGGCTTTCAGAACGGTATCAAAAAACGATCCGGAATTGGTTTCGCGAGTTCTTCAAAAAGTATCGGAAGAGGTAGCGAGCGTATCAACGGAGAAAGATGCCGCGGAAACTGTACACAAAGCTATTGTCCAAGCTGTTAGAGAATCTAGCGAAATACGGGTGAAAGAATTGTTGAACGACGAACAAGGTAGCAACGTTCGGGAAATGTTACTTCAAGCAGTGGGATTGGCTCGAGCTCTTGGAATGTCCAGCACGGCTAGTAGTCTCTTAGCCGTGATCAGTGACGAAAAATCAACTCGTGCTTTGGCCAGCGACAGAGTAACTTTAGACGTGTTGAAGAGGTTGACGGTAATGAGAAAATTAGCCGAAGAGAGGCCACCTTTCATGAGCGCACTTGGACAACTCTGTAGCGATCCGGAATTGGCCAGAACGGATCCACGTCTTAGAACGCTTGTTAGAGAAAGCGCAGCACTGATGATAGTTCCGGAAGAAGCACCACTGCAATCTTCCGTTGACGTACCAACTGCGTTACTTCACGCTGACAATAGTTTAGCCATGGAAGAGTTTCTCATGAGACGAAATCACAAACCAACCTCGATTTTTATGATATTGAAACAGGGTTTGCAAGCCGTCGTACCTAGGGAAGCCTCAAGATCGGTATTGACCGGAGAAGTAGCCTACACTGTTCTAGACGAAGACGGTATTCACCATTTCGAACCATTGCACGTTTTCTCAGCTCTCAGATTGAATCGGCCAACCGCTCATCGTTTTTCCATGTACTGTTGTCCCGTCGCCAGGGAAGAAGATATCGAAGCTGAAATGACATCCACGTTCACCGGAACGATCTCAATAACTAGCAGTCTCGAAGGTTCAGCTAATGGACTCTGTCAGAAACAAGATAACGTTCCCGCAGCTCTGTCAAGATCCGATAGGTCTTTCGGTATTTTAGGTAGTAGAGAAAATACACCGAGCTTCAAGAGATTAAGCAGTATCTGTCAGAAAGAGAATGGTAACGAACGAATGGTAACTTGACATGACGTTTCATCTTACAATTTTAGAAAATAAATATCATATTATACAGATATTGGAATCTGATTAAAGCTTCCTGTTCATCGAATACTTTGACAAATATTTCTCGAATGTAATAATGGATGTAATATAAATAACGAGTTATTGTATCTTTTTGTTTCAGAAACCATTGGATAATTACATCGTCGTAAAGGATTACACGGACGAGACCGATGGGTTTACGGTGAACGTTGGTGATATCGTGGAAGCTTTCGAATATGCCGATCATGCAAAGTAAGTGAAACATTTTTCTTCGAATTGGCATGGAAAAATTATGTAACAGTGTTGTATTTATATTGGATCGATAATTAGAGCATTTCAATAATTCACTTCGATAACCAACGTCATATGACTAAACAAAATTTGCTATGAAAAATAAATGAGAAAAAAAAACATAACAAGTGGGATATCATGGCTGCATATAATACTTAATCGCTTGGAATTGGCTCTGTTGCAATTGTCAAGGTGCAACTTGCTTCGAGATATAAGCAAATAAAATGAAACAATAAAATATATCGAAAATCGAGCCATCTATGGCTCTATGACCGACCGATTGACGATGTTGTAGGAAAATGAAAATGGATCCCGAGTTGGAAATTGGTGAGATCTACGGTATATTGGACAATTCCGCTGCGAAACACAAGCTGTCCATTCGACCACGTCGAAAGCATACAGATCCACGAGCACGATGCATTTCGAGGTCGAACTCGGACAGTAGCCTCCAAAGGTAAGGCTAAATAATAAATTTCAAATAATTCATCGCAGAAACAAAATATCATCGATATATAAGAGCGATAAGAAGATACGAAATTGTTCATCGAACTTTCTACTAAACTAGCCAAAAGCTTGTCATCGTAAAATCCCATTTATGACAATGCTTGAATTGTTGTTTAAACAGCTGCGTTTTATTCTTCTTCTTCTTCTTCTACTTCTTCGATAATATTACATCGTTCTTTGTTTTGTGAATGCAAAACACTCTTCCTAGATTTCTACGAATAATTCTTGAATAATTCGAGTGAAAAGCAAGAGGAAACGATAATTCCGGAAAGTAGAAGAAACTCGTGTCAACTAATGCGAGAAATAGAAATGTCTGCAACGTTGAAAGCAATCTCCGTATTTATCTATCTAATTGGCTATATGATCGTACCTAAAAGTGCAATCACGAAGGAAATCTACGAGAGGATCGAAACCTAAAAGCAACTACTTTGTGGACAGTGAATTAACCGAAAATTTATGAGTAATTCAGTGTGAATTTAAACAGTACATGAATTGCCAATCGAATCTCGAACGGACGAGGCAAGTGTTGCTCGATCAAAATAGTAACTGTTATGTGTAGAAACGACAGGTGCATACGACGAACGTTACATTCAACGTTCTGAGGTCAATGAACTTATCGTAAGGCATCATGCGAACGATAAAACTTTGAGAAGTTTTGAGGAAAATTTCTATTATTTTCACAAGAGAATAAATATTCGGTGGATTTTAAATGTAATAATTTGATCGTTAATAGTACAGTTCAGGTTTATGAGATAACTATAAAAGGAGAGACGATCGAAGTTAGATCGTCATTGTGTTTGTCGACGAGACTTATCAGATCTATACCAACTTCTTCTTCCTCCTTTGCACAAAGATATATTCAGGGAAGTTGATTTATAATGACGCTGATTAAAATTACCCGTTTATAAATGTCCAGAACAATAATAACTTAAAGAAGGAATATCTTTTGAAAATCGACGTAACGCCAAAGATTGATAAAAACATTGGATTTTCTTACTTGTGAAAAATGATCGTTTACGTTAACTTAAATATATGAAAATTCTTCTCCAAAGTGCAATAAGAAAAGACGCAAAAATCATTGTTGTCGTTTAAATCGAATCTTGAAATAATATGAAAATATCGGCCTTGTCTATCCAATAATAGGATTGTCCAAGACGATATGCATTCCTTTATCTATTAAAAGATAATTGCTTCTCGCAATGAAAATGAATGTTTGAAGACGATTGCGCAGAAGACCAGTTGCATAATCATCTTTTAAGAAGACGCAGGAGTTTTTCGGGGTATATTAGCTCGCCAAAAAGAAGGCTGACTCCGCGCAAGGATAAATATCGGCCAGTTCTGAAAATAAATTAGGGTAAAGGTGAGGTTCAAGCCTAAAATGTCGCCTCTGATTCTGGCAGCGTTGACGTTCAATGAGCTGCGAACCATTTACTACGGATTTACGTAGAAATGTATGGCTGCTGTTGAGCTGAGAAGATAACTATATTTCGAAGTCTAGAAAAGAAAATGATAATACTTGCCAAAAAGAAACGAACAAAAAAACTGTCGTACGTTTCGAACCGATTTACACCTCGTTTATAAATTCTACAAATTATTAGACGAAATTTCTATTGACATTTTTCATCGTATTAATATTTTCTTATCGGTAAATATTATTCATTAGAATTGTTACTATTTCGAGTAATATTTTCTTAAAATTGCATCCAATGACTGC
Organism: Polistes canadensis; assembly: GCF_001313835.1. Lineage (NCBI taxonomy): Eukaryota > Metazoa > Arthropoda > Insecta > Hymenoptera > Vespidae > Polistes > Polistes canadensis. The sequence goes on from NW_014569584.1 coordinate 740,964, forward strand.
AGAAATAATAGGTGCAAGCGAATGATTTCCATCAAAATTGGACAAAGTATAGATAGATTTTCGGATGCGTGGGATTCACCGGATTATATTTTTATCTTGTGACTAACACGTCGCACTATCTCACGTAACGTGTCGGAATTATCGTTCATTCAGTCGAACTATGAAAATATGGATTTATGTCTACGGAAAAATATGACATTTATAGGGTATATCGTGATAATATTTTAGAAAATTTATCGAATGACGCACGCAATACTTGCTTACATGTAATACATTTGTACAATACGTCGATTTATTTTCATTAATAATCATGGATAAATATTATTTCTTTGTGTGAAACATGATATGTTTTGTTGCGTGTGTGCAGAGTGTACGTTCGTACAGCAGATGGAAGAGAAGGATGGCTACCAATGTCCATACTTATGCAAACGAGTCTCAGCGAGGAAAGTTCCGCCATGATTGGTCATAGTCGACCAGAGGACTCTCATTATCGAAGAGAGTACGTTACCTTATTTATAATTACATTCTATTTTGTATTTTTAGCATAATTCTATTCCTTGTAAAAGATACGTGATAATGTATTGTTTATAGGGCAGTGGTGAAGGAACTGGTAGAAACCGAAGAAGAATTTGGGAGAGACATTCAATTGGTCGTTGAACGTTATTTGAAACCTCTCGATAATCCAGATGTTCCACGTACAGTTCGCGATAACAAAGACATCATTTTTACGAATCTCAAGCAAATCGCTGACTTTCACAATACGTACGTAAAACTTCGATTAATCGATCGTACAAAAAAAAACAATCTCTCAATTTTTATCTCTCAGATTCAACCACGACTCTATTCAAAACACGTCCATCATACACGAAACAAACTGAAATTTCGTTATTTTGTATTAGTATCATAAAAACCTGCCAAAAAGAACACACGTACTTCTTCTACACGAGTATTCATAATCCACACGTACACTTAAACTCATTAATTTACATTTTTCATTGTCAGTTTAGAAAAAACAGTAAGCGGAGAAACAAATCGAATGAATATCCATGTTTGAAATTTGTTTTTGTGCACGTGTGGCTTCGTCACCGAATTTACGTGTTTAAATATTTCTATATTATTTGTTGGGGGGGATTTATTTTTTAATAAGTATACCTATATAGATTTAGATGTGTGAAATACGAAATGACATTGCAAATTTTTCCTCAAGATTATGTTTAAAAATGATCAAAAATCATACGTTACAAAATTGATAATAATTCTTGACAAATTCATCGATTCGTATTATTAAATAAAATGATATTAAAAAAAGAAAAAACGTAATCTTGTGGAAAAACGATGTATTTCAAATACAAGAACGAAAAGATTACAAAAAAAATGACAAATCTCTGAGATGTAAAGACACATTCTCGGTATTAACCAAAAGTTCGTGTTTAATTTATACTTGTTGAACCAAACAGGATTTCAGTTTGCTTTTGTGACTATTGTCATTGCAATCCCCACACCCCTTCGTGACTAATTATAAGCCCTTACTTTGCCTCGCGCAAACCCTACTTTTGTATAAAAACAAAAAAAAGAAACAAACCCTTTTAATAAAAACTGTATAGCAGTATGTTGTACGCGTCTTTACGAGAAGCAAAAATTAAAGGCACGTAGGCATGGAGTGATTTTGTGGCATGAAAATTAATTCCGGCCTTACTTAGATCGTTCGGCAGGGTGTTGATCGAGGGTGTTAAATACTATGCGGATCAGCCACGCATGTTGGGAAAAACTTTCTTGAGACTCGTAAGTATTATTTATAATTAAATAATACATTTCTTCCTTATATGTGATATAAACGTAAAAAATAATAATTTAATAAATTCATTTATTTATCCAAGGAACGTGACTTCGACAAACACGTAGCTTACTGCCGGGACGAACCACTTGCTCAGGAATTTCTTCAGACGAACGATCAAGTACGAGAATACTTTGAGGTATGTTTAATTTAATTAGAATAAGAAAAAGAAAAAATGTCGTAATAATGACAGATCGTATAATTCGTTTTGAAGAAAATGATAATGCAGGTTTCTGTAAGAATTCAAAAGTTAGTAATATGAAAAGGATAAAACAGATTTCTACTTTCCTCAATTATTTGGCACAAACCAAACGCGTTATCTGCGTCGTGACAGGGAAGCTTGCTAAAAGATCGATTCTTAAACTCGACAGTTACAAATGATCTCTGCCAGTAGTTTTCATACTAAGCGCCGTTTCTCAGATAATATATGTAAATCTAAAAACAAATAGATATCTTTGATTTATAAAATTAACAATGGCGGATCTGTTTTATTTCGTTTCTTTAGAATATGCATACGTAGGAAAAATATTTGATTAAGCGAATTTAGTTGGAAATAATGAACGTAGCAAAGAAACGGGGGTATCTTCCCTCGTCCAACGATATCTTTGAAATCGATAGAAGAAGAAGAAGAAGAAGGTAAAAAAGGGAAGGGAAAAGAAGAAGAAACAGGTGACGCGTGAATCGTCCCACGCTCTATAATCGAGTCGGTGTATGGATTGGAGAAAATGTTGCAATTATATAACGGGCGGGGGCCAAGCAGGCGTCTGTCCAGCCCCCGAAATAGCTGGGTTTATTCTTAACAGGCCGAACATCTTTCGTCTCTCTTACGAACGAACGATAGTTGCCCGATGGTGAACGTACACCCAAAAGAAAAGAAAACAAAATAAAATAAAGTTTATCGCACCGTAGCTTATCAAATCTAATCGTCTGCACAGATGCAGACTGCATTTGTTTCTATTTAAGGTCAAGCCTTAATCACTCTTTTTTGTCATTGACCTTGAAATATAAATTAACCATTGACCGTACCTAACTTTTTTCGTTTTTTACCTGAACAATCGGACGATTCTATGAGTCATTTGGAGACTTCTATTTACTTGTGGTAGTTATTACACGATCAAAATATCTATTCGCGTTTGTTGAAACATCGTTAAATCTAAACTTGAAAGAACTTCTTCGAGAGTCACCGAGCTACGTAATGGCGTAGGCGAAGGAAACAATAACATTTAAACTATTCTTTTATAGATAAACTATTCGAAATTTTCTATCAATGATTCTTAACAATATTCTTAGACTCGTGAATTAGATGATTCTTCGAAAAATTCATCGAAAACTTCTTCGAACCTTTCGTTATAGGAAAAGGAATTGGGAAATTGTTTACGAATCTATCAAGTTTGATTGCATATTTACATTGTTACGGTCGTATATAAATATCGAATAACTTAAACGACGAAGAGATCCAAGCGAGTAAATGAGTTAAGTGAGTAAGAGTAAAAACGTCTAAGATTCGCGTGCGATCTTCCTGTCGTTTTTCTGCGTGGTCACTCTGCAAAGCGTTCGTCTAAGTATAGCCGTGGCCGTATTGGTCTCCCAACTAGCTATCGTGGGGGCTTGGGCTTGGGCTTTTTCTCGGTAACCACTGACTGTCTGTCTGAAAGGAACGAAGTTTTATCCGATGATCCAGTTTGCGAGCAGCCACAGAAAACGACGTCGAAACACCGGCTAGGAACAAACTTTCAAGGTGTGTCCTTCAATTCATACAAAGTTGGGATCATCTTTCTCTCTCTCTTTCTCTCATAGACACGTTAACTATCTGTCAATTGGCGTCTTGGTACCTAATACCAACTCGCGTAGTTTTTCGTCTGTGGACAATCCAATCACGTCCAAAAATACACGTGTTTGCGCCAAATTCGTGTCACCTCGGTGTCGAGTTACGGTGACGAACGTGAGCATTGAATGATCTTGTTGATTCGTTCTAGATTTTTATAAACTTTTCTATTTTGTTAACTGGTCGACAACTTTCGCGTATATTTTTCCGAGTGTACTTTCAACGTTGTTAGTGTTGAAGTTCATTCATTTGTATATTTTCAGTGCTATCGATAAATTCTATCGTTCGTTTATTAGCGAAGAAAAGTAATGACAATTACTTCCAAGCATTGGCATAAGACAATGTTTTAATTCAATAGTCGCTTGGTTCTTTTTTTAACTTATATCGTTTTTTCTTTGTAGGAACTGAGCCAGACTCTCGGTGACGACAAAAGCGTATCAGAACATTTAAAGCTTCCGATACAACGCATAAACGACTACCAGCTTCTACTGAAGGTAATTTTCATTGATTTGCTAAAGCGTCAAGTGGTAGATTTTGAAAGCTTTCAATGCAAACATAACATATACTTGAAGATTCTATTAAACAATGCTAGAACTACAACTACGAATTGATATTAAAAGTATGATACATACTTTTATTAAAATAGTAACAAAACGATCTAACACGACTGAATATGGAGCATACATACGTCCCATATATATTTATATCTAAATTTTATTGCGTCTGACGAAAATAGAATACGGCGCTAGAATACTTCCTGCCTTGCCTTGAAAATACGCGTCTCCCCAGTAAAATTATTGATATCTGTAGATTTTTTTTACGAATTCTAATACAACCAACATATACATATACTTTACATATAGTATATTCATACCACTCATCGATTTATTGTACTTTGTTATTCGATATTCTTTGTTATTAACTTTTCATTATTCATCCATCACACTGAAAACACAAATATTGCGAAAGATTATCGCAATACGACTGGAAATTTTATGCTCAGTAATATGAATGATGAGTGGGCGCAAAACTCGTACGAATTTAGCGAGCTAAAAACAGGTCATCTTCATGGCACGTTATCCTTTCTTCAACTTCACTTCGATCGCGTTGGAAAAACAGTGAAAAGTGAAAAGTGTTTATATCAATAGCTTATGCAAACTTTTTTATTAACGTATAGATCCTTAACCGGTATCGAATATTTTCAGGAACTGGTGAAGTATTCGACACGACTAGGTGAAAACTGTGATGATCTCCAAAAAGCTTTGGAGTTGATGCTAGGTATCCCCCACAGAGCAACCGATAATAAATTCATTAGTAATATCGAAGGATATAAAGGCAACATACATAAACTTGGTAGATTGCTAACACACGTCAGTACATCTAATATTTGTTAAGTGTCACATTTCACGAATTCATTTAACTCTGTATTAATTTATAATTACATTCGTAGGAGTGGTTTACAGTTATTGACAAGGACGGAAAAAGTAAGGAAAGGTATCTATTTCTTTTCAAAGCTCGAATACTCGTCTGCAAAGTCAGACGAATTTCGGAGGACAGATCAGTTTTCGTTCTAAAGGATATCATTCGAGTACGTAATGCAATTAATCCGTTCAATTTTATTTCGATTTTTGTGTTACACGCGTGATTTTTGTATATACCACGATGATCAAATTTCAGTTGCCGGAGGTAGAATTGAAGGATCATCCGGATGATTTACGTTCTTTCGAATTACACAATCCAAGTCTCCTTGGCTATCCGATCACTTTAATAGCACATAAGGATCCAGTGAAAGCGTATTGGTTGAAAGAAATTCGGCAATACGCCAGCGATCTAGTTGCTTTAGCGGAACACGCAGCAGACGATTTACAATTAGAAGAAGTGCCAGAAGAAAAAGAAGAAATAAAAGATTCTTCCAAAGCGGACATTAAAGGAATCTTAACGAATCTAGGATCACCAAAATCAGAAATTGTCAAAGACAATCCGGAACCACCAAAAGCAGAAGTAGCCAAAGACAATCCGGAACCACCAAAAGCAGAAGTAGCCAAAGACAATCCGGAACCACCAAAAGCAGAAGTAGCCAAAGACAATCCAGCACCACCTAAGCCAGAACCAGCCAAAGGAAATCCAGGCCCAACAAAACCAGAAGCAGTCAAAGGGAATCCAGRSCCAWCAAAACCARAAGCAGTCAAAGGGAATCCAGAGCCATCAAAAGCAGATGTAGTCAAAGACAATCCAGGACCACCAAAACCAGAACCAGCCAAAGGAAATCCAGGCCCAACAAAACCAAAAGCAGCTAAAGGAAATCCAAAGCCAGAAGAATCGAAAGGAAATCCAACAAACAACAAACAACAAATTGAAACAACAAATCCATCAAACCCAAGTCCCCAAAAATCAAATCCATCGAACCCGGATCCCCAAAAAACAAATCCATCGAATCCAGGCCCCCAAAATACTAATCCATCAAACCCAGGAGCACCAAATCCAAAAACCGAAACTAAAATTGAAGAAGGAGATCCAAATATGTCTCGCCGATATTCTTCGAGTCGCTTCAGTGCCTCTTCGAAGCTCGTAGAGGGTAAGAACGATTTTTCCATTCAATAAAAATTTGTAACTGCGACTTACGTTGATCATTATCCATAGAGTATTCATCAGTATCGAGTATTCGTTCTGGTGTCACTTCATACGTTGAATCATCTTCATCTACTAGTGCCGCGGTTACAGCTTCGTCTCTCCATGGCACCGAAAAAATCAGCGAAACTTCAAGCTCCTACAAAACAGCCACCAGCGGGGGTGCAGAAACAGCAGTTGAAAGTAAAGCGAAGATCTCGTTAGGTGCTACTGAAACTGGAAAACCTATCTTCCTCAAAACTATCGAAGGATGTAATGTCGAACGTAAGTAATCGTTCTCACGTTCATTGTGCCGTTCGTTCGAATTTAAGCGGATAATCGCGGTTATATCATCTATACTACACATTTATTCGCAAAAGAAAAGGGCAACGATCAGTGCGCGATCTATAGCATACAATTTTAATAATTATAGATCCTTATACGAACGAGAGGTACAGGTATTAATAATACAAGTGATATAATTTAGATAACATGAAACAAACAAGTATTCGACAAACGTGTCATAAGATACATTTTTATTGTTCTAGCGAGTCGAGCAAAAAAGGCTTTGATACACGCCATAGGTAAAGTGACACGAAATTTGACTACTATTTCTCATCATGCTCTACTATTCTATGCATTTTGACTTATTACTCGTATATGATTATAACGTTTATCATTCTACTTTTATCTATCTTTTTCTTCTAGCCAGCTATTTAAAATGCTTCTAGACGTGAACAAATAATGTCGCAGGTTGAAATTGCTTCGTTGCTTATTTTAGACGTACCATCTTTTATACTTCACAATTCACACTTCACACAGCTATACTATTTTCACGCCACACATCATATTTTTCACTTACATCATACATACTATACTTTCAATCTTATTAAACTACTATTCAAATTTCTATGTACCGTTTCGCGTAATATTTATTTTTAATAGAATAAGCATACTCATCGATTTAACCATTATCGCTTTATACTCGTGAATAGTCTCTTAATCTCTTTTTACTGTACCACTTTTAGTAAAATTTCATGCATTTCGTAGGTACACGTTTTTACATTAGCAAGCAAATATTTTTGTCTTCCCTTTTCTCTAGCAGTTGGGATTACTTTGTTGTCATCGTCCTGTATTTTTAGAAACATGTGTCATTTTCTATTACGTATTTGTTGGTGTTAGTAAAAACATATTGACTGATAAAATACTAAAACCACATCAAATACACGTATTCGTGTACTTTCTCTATACTTCTGCTTATAAAAATCTCTTTTGTGTAGTCGATGTAAATTTACAAATAAAAAAATGATTATTTAAGTATATTCATTCTATAGAATAAAAAAAAAATAGAAAAAGCATTACGAAACTGCAATATCCTTCAAATATCGTACAAATTCCAGTCGCTATACTTGGCTTATCATATCATCAATAAATATTCCATCAATTGTCGTTACAACTTATTTAATCGAAACATTGTTTATTCAGCTGGAGAAGTTGCTACATTCGAATGCACTTTGGTGATGGCCGACGAAACAACAAAGATACAATGGCTTAAGGATAACAAACCATTGAATGATAAATTAGCGGATCGTGTGATTCAGTCATCCGACGAGAAAAGTTTTAAACTTCAAATACAAAATGTTCACGAATCAGATTCCGGAATTTATATTGCTCGTGCCATGAATGGGGATGGTCAAGCAACTTGTACGGCACAATTGGTTGTCCAAGAACGTAAGTTTCGTCCAAAAAATGTATAATTTGTATAACACTTTATATATGTATTTGTAAAGATATATTCATTAATAATGAATATATAAAAATTATAGTAACAACCGAAGAAAAGAAAGCACGAGCAGAAGCAAACTCTCCAATTTTCTTAGTACGTCTAAAAGATACCGAATTATTAGAAAACACTTACTTACGTTTCATGATTAAAGTAAAAGGTGATCCAATACCAGAACTTAAATTGTAAGTTGAAAATAAATGAGGGCGTACATTTTACGAATGTTTATCAAGTTAAACGATTGTTATTTTAACAAATTATTTGTTGGTTTAATTAGCTATAAAGATGGCTCGTTAATCGACTCGAGAAACGCACGTGTAACGATAGTAACTGAAAAAGCGGATAAAGGATTCTACGAGATGTTAATACCGGATGTCCAAAAAGTTGACGCCGGTAAATACAGTTGTACAGCGATGAATCGTTATGGTGAAGCAACTTGCGAGGCTACGGTAACCGTGACTGAAGATAAACCAATGTTTCCTGGATTACCGGAAGGTTTGTTGGAACCGGGTGAAGAACCTCAGTTTACTTGGCTTCGCGATGGTGAACCTTTCGATCCTGAGGAAAGGTTCAAAGTACTTTTCAAAGATAAAGAGGATACTCTAGCATTGGTATTCCAACATGTGAAGCCCGAAGATGCTGGTTTATATACTTGCGTTGCACAAACAAGCACAGGTAGCTATACTGCCTTACTTTTGTATTTATTATAAATGTCACTTTATAATAGTAATATATTGCATTTAATTGCTTCAGGTAATATAAGTTGTAGCGCGGAGTTGACGGTACAAGGTGCGGTCAACCAATTACTAAGAGATCCAGAAAAACCTAAACTGGAGTCAGAATCTAAACAATCGGAAGTAAGCGCGGGAGGTTCTGCGATGTTGGACTTACAAGTGAAAGGTTATCCCAAGCCAGATATCACATGGACCAAAGATGGAAATGAAATAGTTGCTGGTGGAAGAATAAAATATCTCTGGGAAGACGAAGAATCTTTATCATTGGTAATTAAACATGTAACAACAAAGGACGCTGGTATATACACTATAAGAGCAAAGAACGAACTGGGAGAGGACACTACGGAAATTGAACTTATTGTGAAATCTGCACCAAAAGTCATAAAGAAACAATCGAACACTACAGCGATCGTGGAAGATAGTTTAACGATGACCGTTCAAGTGGAAGCTACTCCGGCACCAGAAATTAAGTGGTATAAGGATGGACAATTGATCCAAGAAAGCGAACGTATCAAGATAGAAAAAGAAGGAACTGATATATACAAAATCAAGATCAACAGTGTTCGCGTAGAAGATGCTGGGTCTTATTCGATCGTAGCTCGAAACGAGATCAATCAAACCACAGAAATATGGAATCTTACTGTTAAGAGTCCACCCAAAATCAGAAAGAAATTAGGTACGATCCCGGTAATTGACGAAGGTGATTCTTTGACTCTGTTGATCGAGGTTGATTCAGATCCAGAGGCTACAGTGGAGTGGTACAAGGATGAACAGACTGTTGTTGAAGATGAACGTATCAAGATCGTGCGAGAAGGAAAGAATTACATGTTAAAGATTACTGGTACAGTTGACACCGATGCCGCGGTGTACAAAACCAAAGTAACTAATACTCATGGCACTGTTTCGGATCAAACCAGAGTTCAGGTATGTTTGCGAATTAACGTCAAATTAATCTAACTTAATTACACTCGATGCAAGATATTATTACACGAAAATTCTAGGTAAGCGGTATACCAAGATTCAAATCGAAACTGAATGATTTTTCGGCCAACGAAGGCGACACCAACATCGAATTAACCGTTAAAGTTGATGGCTATCCAAAACCAAACGTTCATTGGTTCATCGGTGATGTGGAAATCACAGAAAAACGTAGCGAGTACACTCGCATCGAAGAAGGTGACAGTTACAAGCTCGTCATGAAAGAAGTAAAGGAAGAAATGAAGGGTAGATACACTTGTAAAGTTGAGAACGAATATGGTGTGAATGAATGCAGTGCCGACTTTACGGTTAAGACTAAGCCAAAACTTTTGAAAAAATTGGCTGATCAAAGGATCAAAGAAGGCGAAACGTTGAAATTAACTGTTGAAATATCTGGCACGCCCGAGCCTGATATTAAATGGTACAAAGATGGGCACGAGGTATCGGCTGATGCAAGAATCAAGATTACCAGGGATCAACAACGAAAGGAGAGTTACGATTTGACGGTAACTTTGGTCAAAGGATCGGATGGTGGAGCTTACGAGGTTCGCGCTGAAAATGAACTTGGAATGGTCCTCAGCAAGAGCAAAGTCATCGTTCTCAGTAAGACCATTCAGTTTTTTATTCGAACGCTGTTAAACCGAAAAAATACTGAGGCGCTGCTCCGTCCCAAAATTTTCAAAGATATTTTCGATTAGCAAAGTTAACTCGAGTAATATACTTATATAGAAAAAAAAAAAACAAATAAATAAAAAACAACAAATCATAATCATTCTATCGGCGCAGCAGCGCAGCAGGTTTGATTCGAAAAACATTTACGCGCACACGCATAAACACGTATAAAAATTTTTTATCTTTTGAGAATCCTGGCAATAAAATCGTCATGCTTCGGCAACGTAAAGTAAGTAAATATGTAAGTAAAGAGTATGTATCAACGGGAGTTTTTTCTACGATTTGCAATTTAACAGTGAAACTGTCAATGTTCGAAGATCTGTTACGACGATTATCGTTTTTTACAGAACACTCTTTAAAGAGTACACTCTTCGATCTCAAACGAGAAGAGAAACATCTTCTTCTTACATTTTTTCTTTTTCTTTTTCCATACGTTGCGTCAACCTGACGACGTTTATTTTCTTTTTTTACACTCTGTATCTTTTTTTTCAAAACTCCTCATTATTTTTTCCCTTCAATGTTGAGTGATACTGACGACGTTTTTGATCGTGTTTCGCATATATGTAAATACCTACGCACAATTCCAAGACTGTTATGACGTATTTGAGATTCAATGTGTTTATGTATCCCACGTTTCATTAATTACACGAGCCTATATCACACTTTTCTATCCTAAACAATCGTACTCCTGTCGTACGAATTAGTCCAATTTTTATATGAAATTTCCTAGCTAAAACAGAAGGAAGCACCGAAACGGTAGAAGAAGAAACGAAATCGAAGAAGATTGTGATAGAAGAAGTAGGAACGGAGAAACAGCAAGCTGATGAATCAGGTCCGGAAGGTAATATTGCAAGATCGTAAAAATTGATATCTCTCATCGATTTTAAATTCGCATCTATCATTTCTTTGTTGCTTCTCACAGTCAATGAACAAATCAATATAATCGACTAATCGTTGGATAGTCGTATTTCGTATTTCAATGTTTCATAGTTAATAGAGATAGATCTAACATTGATCGTCGACGATTTAATCTAACAAAAACTGAACACTTTGGCAATGGCAGCTTCGAGGGTTGAAGATAACATGTATTGTATTTAATGTCCATGATCTTAATCGTAGGAGTACAGTTGATATGAAATGATGAAAGAGATATGGGAGGTTTTATAGATTAGAAAAATTAGCCCTGGTAGAAAAACCAAACTGTGTAATAAATTCAGGTCGGTTCGAATCGAAGAAAGAGAAGGTTGAGGTATTACGAGGAGAAGCTGAGAAAGTAACCATCACCGTAGCATCAACAACGACTCATCAATCAACGTTAACAGGTAATATGGCTCACGCTAAGCCAAAGTGATCGTTTAATTAGTCGCTTGAGTAACCCATCGAGTTTGAAATAGAATCGAAAGATTTTCGTTAGAAAGCTTCACTTTCTCGGTGTAATCATAATGGAAGGTATTGTGACCAGCTAGACCGTTCACAGGTCCGGACGAGAGACACACGATCAGCAAGATGACCGCGACGAAGGTCGAGTTTCAGGAGTTAAGTTCGGAAGGGCCAACGGTGGAGGAGATAGGATCATACAGTTACAATGTTCAAGAAGAAAATAGCCCGACGAAAGTACAGAACGGCATGTTCGTCGAGGAATTCTCAGAGACCAGCGATAATAGTCGTTCAAGATTACAAGTTCATCATGGAGTTTCAATAGTTTCTGTATCAGATGACGAGTCAACTTTGAAAGCCATATCCAGGGACGTAAGCATGGACGACGTACGGTGCGTTGAACTAACCGACGATCTCAGATTGACAAATGGTTCTTGCGAACAATTCAAAAACGTCGACGGCCGTACGATCGAGAAAAATGTCCTGGACGAAGTCAAACCACTCCGAGCATCGAAATTTAACGAAACAATAATCGAGGAACGATCCGTCGAAGAATCTATTTCTTCGAAAGCCAGCGAAATGACTTTGAACCAGTCACAGAAGCCAATCGTTCCTAACAACGGTTTGATTAGGCAAAATTCGAAGTTGGAAAGAACAGAGTCGATAGAATCCTACAAAGCCGAGGTGAAAACGATTTCGAGAGAAAATTCCCATAGAGGAGTTCTCCTTGGCGAAGAAGAAGAGGTCGACGAAGAGTTGGAGGCTCTTCTAAATCGCGTTAAACGACAACGTAGCGTTCTTAACGAAATTCTCGATAAGGAACAAGGCGTGGAATCAGGTATGACGGATATACCATTGAGAAGGCTATAGATCTCCATAATGAAATTATATTCTTCAATTCAGATTCGAAAGTCACTGTAATTGGTGGATTTATTTTCGAGCCATTACAGACTTTGGTGAATCGATATATAACCTGCACGTGTTCTATTTTACTTTTCATTTCTTACACCAACCTTCTGTGCATATTTCATTATCCTTCACCTTTCTTTCGTCATCACTCATTTTGCTTTAGACGCAATAATGCCTAAAAACAAATTCAATGGATTCTCTTTTTCTCGTCTGTTGAACGTAACGACAAAAAATCAGATGAGAATTAACAATCGCTTCTTATCAATGACTTAACAATGACATTCGTGAGAATCCATAGAATCTTATTGAGCTATTGCATGATAATGTGAAATAAGCACGCAAATTGAGCCAGCACCACAGCAGTTACCGCACGCCTTATTAATTGAGGTAAGTTAGGAGAATAGAATTTAACTGGACGGACGTGTTTGCGTCTTCGACGACGATCAACATTTCTCGACAGCGCTGTCTAACACTTTGTATCTCTATTACGGGTCCAATAGAATAACAATGGCGTTATAATCAGTTTACATTTTATTTCTAACAATTCGCGAATCGCCACTTTTATTTGATAAGATCGTTCTCACGATTGTGCACGATGAAAGCAAAACGTTTAGTAGAATTGCAATATGACAATATCACTCTAATTGATACACATACATTTTCAAAGTGAAATCAGTAGAATTCTAACATTTGATTTTATCATTTAGCACCACCCCACATAATAGAATCAAACTTAGAGGATCGGATGATCTTTGAAACGCAAACCCTCACTTTCGAGATCACTACTACTGGTTTACCAAGACCTGATGCTAAATGGTTCAAGGATGGCAAAATTCTCAGAACTGGAGAACGTATACGTATTACCAATGCAGGAGAAAAGTATGAATTCGAATTGAGCAAAGTTGTGCTCGAAGATGCTGGTCTCTATGAGTGCATCTTTACAAATAAACTTGGTGAAGATATTACACAAGGACAATTGACGGTAGGTACAGTCAATGATCTACGAAAACCACGATTCATAGAACCCCTTAAAGACGTTGACATTGCGGATGGTAAAAATGGAGAATTTCAAGCTATCTTCTCGGCTGATCCGGTTCCTGATATTATTTGGTACGTTTTCTTACTTAACATTTTAATGATATACATTAACGATATTAAACAGAACTTAACTCGATCGAATTTTATTATTTTTCAAAGGTACTGTAAAGGATTGGAGCTTCCTAATGACGATTCAAGAATCAAATGGAAGATGACCAATAAACCTGGATCAGATAAGTTAACTGAAAGTACTATTACATTGAAAGTACCTAAATGTAGAAAAGACGATACTGGAGAGTATATTCTCAAATTGGAAAATAAATGGGGCCAAGCTGAAAGCAGCGTAAGCAACAAACTTTTATCTTCATTTTGTTTTTTTTTTTTGACATTTAAATTGCGTCACATCATTTCGTTGATTTTAATTAGGCTCTTTTGAATCTGCTACTGCAACCGAGCATCGAAGAATTTAAAGATCTGACAACACCAGTCGACGAACCAGCTACGTGGGAGGCAACAATCAAAGGAAATCCAAAGCCTGAAATAAAGTGGATGAAAGATGACAAGGAATTAGAAATGGGTGGTGAATTTGAAACGGAAGAAGATAGAAAGAATAACAAGTACAAGTTAATCATCAAAAATGTTAATATCGAACATGGTGGTAAATATACAGTTTTCGCAAAAAATTATTTGGGCGAAGCAGTTGGAGAAGCATTATTAACCACACACCGTAAGTTATTTAAAGCAGTGATGAGGATACCGTTGATGAGTTCAATATTATATGAGACATACATATAAATTTGTCTTTATAGTCGAAGCACCGATCTTCTTGAAGGGATTATCCAACATTCCTGTAAGTGATCGCAATGATATCGAATTGAAAGTTCGAGTATCCGGAATACCAAAACCAAAGATCACTTGGTTATTGAACGATGCACCAATAATGCAAGATGGACGCCGCGAGGTTATAACTCACGTCGAAGGTCTCATTGACAGTACTCTATACATCAAAACATTTTCTGTCGATGATTTGGGAATAATAAGTTGTACAGCTAGCAGTATCGCAGGAACTGCAGAAACAAGTTGCGAATTAAGTATGGTTTTCGAACCACCCACGTTTGGTCGTTTAACTTTACCAAGATCTGTGAATATTGATGAAGGAGAACCACTCGAGCTCAAGGCCAAAGCTGACGGTAGCCCGATTCCTTTAATATCTTGGTTTAAAGATGGTGAATTACTTACACCTAACGATCATATTAAAATCGAAAATCTTCTGGACGGTACTACAAAACTGACAATTGAGAATGTGATACCCGCGGATTCCGGTGCTTACAAATTGGTTGCTTCTAATTCAACAGGAGAACAAAGTTTACTTTGCGCTGTTGCTGTCACGCGTAAGTAAATTATAAAATTATCTTTCGTTTATATATCCTATTAACATTTAAATTATATCATTTAATATATATATAATATACAGCTTCTCCAAGAAGTCCAACATTTACAAAGCCTCTGGAAGATACAAAGGCTATTGTAGGACAACCTCTCAAATTACGAGCTCAAATCGTTGCATTTCCGAATCCACACATTCAATGGTTCAAGGATGGTATACCATTGAGACCAACAAAAGAATTTAATTTCATAAACGATCCCAATGGTCTCATTGGTCTAATAATCGATAAAGTACGGCCAGAAGATGCAGGTACTTATTCCGTGGTCGTATCTAATAAACTTGGTGATACTACCGGAGAAGCAAAGGTTGAGGTAGAGGAGAAAGAAAAGAGGCCAGATTTTGTTGGAAGTCTTCAGCCACTTACGGTGGTCGAAAATTTACCAGCTAAATTGGAAGTTAAAGTAATTGGTAAACCAACACCCGAACTCAAGTGGCTGCACAATGGCGAAGAGGTATGTCAATTATATACAAATAAAAAGTTATCAATTATTATATTAGTGTTAAATGAAATTTCATTCAAATTGAATGCAGATTGTGCTGGATGGAAAACATTTGAATATCATTAGTCAGCCGGACGGTACCCACGTATTAATCATCGACAAAGCAACACCCGAAGATGCAGGAGAATATCAAGTTGTAGCTGGTAATACCGAAGGAACGGCATCTTGCAAAGCAAATCTCGACGTACTTGGCAAATTGAGAGAGGACATTCCACAAGAGAAACCCGCATTCTTAACATTGTTACGAGATATTTCGGTCGAGGAAAGCCAACCGCTAACATTCAGTGCCTCCTTTAATGGTAATCCTATACCAGACATCACGTGGACGAAAGACGGAGAGCCGTTAGAACTATCGCAAAGATTAATGATGACGTGTGATGGAAAGAAAGTAACTTTAGAGATTAATCCATCCGATGCCAAGGACCAAGGAGTTTATGCTTGTCATCTGACAAATCCACTTGGCGAAGACACATCTAACGCAAATGCCAAGATCAGAAAGGTTTTCCAAGCTCCGAGCTTTACACAAAAGTTCACGGATCTTCAACAACTTCCTGACTTCGATGTTAAATTCCCGGCTAAAATTAGCGGTATACCCAAGCCAGATGTTTCGTGGTATTTCAACAACCAACCAATACTTAAAGATAATGACAAATATAAGATCAAACGGGACTGCGATGCCTGCTGCTTGTACGTTAAAGATTGTACATACGACGATACTGGAATTTACAAATGCAAAGCAGTTAACAGGGCTGGCGAAGCGGAATGTTCGGCTCATTTAAAAGTCGTTGATAAAATGTAAGTTTATGTTGTTTTTAAATCGCTTATTATTCAAAATTATTATCTAACTCGCGTGTAACTGTAAAATTACAGCGAAAAAATGCAAAAGATAGAACCACCGGCGTTCTTGAAAAGAATCGGCGATTGTGAGGTTTACAGAGGAATGCAAGCAAAATTCACAGCTTGCATTACTGGTATACCCGAACCGGAATTCGAATGGTTCCGTAACGGTGACAAATTGTGGCAAACTGATCGTATTAGAATGGACCAAGAAGGTAGTTTACTTCGGATGACGATAGCTAACGTGGACGAAATGGATGCAGGCACATATGCATTAAAAATAACAAATCCTCATGGATCAGAATTGTGTTCCGCCGAAATGATCTTCGAATGTAAGTAACGAACTAAATTATTTCAAATCTACGCGCACACGTAATGTACTTTTAAGTGATCATTCGTAAACATTTTGTATACAGCTCTGGAGCCACGTGCAAAGAGACCGTTAGCATCTCAGTATATAGAATTTGATAAATATCAAAAAACAGGAATAGCGTGGCCACTAGCAGATCGTCCAATAATTAGTCGTATGATGGATCGACATTTGACACTTTCTTGGAAACCTTCCATCCCATTAGGACCACGCGTACCGGTAACATATCTTGTAGAAATGTGCGAGTTACCGGACGGTGATTGGTTCACTGCGCGATCTGGTTTACGCAGTTGTGTCTGCGACATCCGCAACTTAGAACCTTTCCGGGATTACAAATACCGCATACGCGTAGAAAATAAATATGGCATCAGCGACCCTTCGCCATTTGCACAAACCTTCCGTGCTAAATTAGAACCCGATCCACCAAAATTCTTTCCTTATTTACCACCTGGTATAGATTTTCGTCCCGAGACCAGTCCTTATTTCCCCAAGGACTTTGACATCGAAAGACCGCCCCATGACGAATATGCTCAAGCACCTAAATTCCTTCGACAAGAACACAATACTCAATTTGGTGTCAAGAATCACAATTGCAGTCTCTTCTGGTTCGTTTATGGTTATCCTAAACCAAAAATGACCTATTATTTCAACAATGAATTAATCGAGTCTGGTGGTCGATACGATCAAAGCTACACAAGAAATGGACAGGCAACATTGTTCATCAACAGAATGCTTGAAAGAGACGAAGGTTTATACGAAGCTGTTGCAATCAATGAACATGGAGAAGCACGTCAACGTGTTAGCTTACAAATCGCTGAATATCCAACGTTTATTGTAAGACCCGAAGAAACTATTGTGATGGCAAGAAAATCTGGTAAATTGATAGCACGTCTTACGGGTGTTCCATTTCCTGAAATCAAATGGTACAAGGATTGGAAACCGATCACTACTACTTCGAGGATTAGAGTAATTATTATTTCTTATAATCATTTTTCAATATTATCTATTATTAACTGTTGAAGTATTGTTATTTCAGATTGATTTCGTCGAGCCAGATACATCTGTTTTAACCATTAATGAAGCAATTGTTAAGGATGAAGGATTATACTCGATCAGTGCAAGAAATGTAGCCGGAGCGGTATCGCATTCAGTCATGATACACGTTGAAGAAAATGAATACGATTATGTTTACAGAACATATAAGAGAAAGACTGAAGTTAAACTACGTGCGGATAAACCCTACGATGAATTTTATGATTTGGGTGACGAATTGGGTCGTGGTACTCAAGGTATTACGTATCACGCAGCAGAAAGAACTACTGGAAGAAATTATGCTGCCAAAGTTATGCATGGACGAGGAGAATTGAAACCATTTATGTTTAACGAGTTAGATGCCATGAATAATCTTAATCATCGAAAATTATTACGCTTGCACGAGGCTTACGAAACCGATAAATCGGTCACTTTGATCATGGAACTGTATCCTTTTAAATGTAATTACTTGTATGAACTAAATTTGAACTATATTGTTTTTTTTGCGATAAAGATTTTTATTCACTTTTCAAATCCTTAACGAGAAAAAATTTAGAGCTGCCGGTGGAGAATTAGCAGATGTTCTAACGAAACAACCACATTATACTGAATCAGAAATTGCTGGATATATTCGACAGTTACTCTACGGCCTTGAATATATGCATGACAATCATTATGCACATCTTGGCCTAACAGTAAGTTTTTTCCCAAACAAATGTTTTACTTTAATATCATCATTCTCTAAGTGTTCATTTCCTTTTGGTAGCTCGGAGATCTTTTGATCTCTCACACAGGCGGCGACGATCTAAAGATCGGAGATTTCGGTTTAACACGAAGGATAGCACAAACGAAATTAATGTTATTGGCGTACGGTATGCCGGAATATGTTGCTCCTGAAGTTACAAACAATGAAGGCGTCGATTATGCCGCAGATATGTGGTCAGTTGGTATCATAACATACATCCTGTTATCTGGAATTTCACCGTTCAGAGGTGTCAACGATAAAGAAACGTTAACGAAGATCAGACAAGGAGCTTGGGACTTTGATGATCGCTGGAAGAATATTTCTAATGAAGCCAAAGATTTTATTCGTAAATTGTTAGTCTACAATGTTGATAAACGAATCGGTGTTAAGACTGCTCTTAAACATCCTTGGCTGGAATACGCAGATAGATCGCCATTAGATTTGTATAAAATACCTTCTGAATATTTGAAGACTTATTACAAACTTTACAGGTAATATATCCTTGGTTTATATATTTTCTTCTTGATATTTATATGCTTCGTAAAATAATACTTTTCCATAACTCGTTAACAGAGATTGGTATAGTAACGCGTCTTGTCGTACGTGGTACCGTAGACGCAAACTCAGTAGTGCGTTTGAACATCCTTCAAAAATGGTTTATCCTCCTGGTCATAAATACACACCTGAACCAAGTATTGAACGATATAGTCCTACAGGAAAACCAGTGCCTAGAACTTGGGAAAATCAACTACCTGCGAGAGAACCAATCGATACAGAAATTGGACTTATTAAGAGCGAGAGTCAGTGAGTATTCCAGAAGAAACAATTCAGTTCTTATTTCTAATAAATATAGGTACTTGTAAAAACATTGTGCCACTATCGAATATTTTCAGCTATCAGTATGGTCCAGATACTTATCTTCTACAACTTCGTGATACTGACTTCCCAGTACGATTACGTGAATACATGAAAGTTGCCTTTAATCGCAGTCCAGGATATTCGCGTACGATCACTGACGATAATGGCTACGATTGGAAGGCAATAAAGCACTGTTTTCTCTCTAAACGCATAAATTTTAATGACAAAAGATATTTATTTATCTTTTCTTTTTTGTTTTACAGACACCAATAATACGTGAACGCCGTCGTTTTACCGATGTCATGGACGAAGAAATCGACGACGAACGTAGAGCCAGGATAAATAGATATGGATCACCTGATACATACTCATTGAGACGATTGAAACATGAATTAGGTACTCGTCTCGACAGTTATGTTGAAGCTGAAGCTATGATAGAATCCAAGAAGGAAGGGAATTTACCTTTCTTGCGTGAGAAACCGCAAATACGGCCGATCGAGGAAGGCAAAACAGCACAATTAATGTGCCTCGCAGTAGGTGATCCAAAACCATTAATACAATGGTACAAAAATGATATAGTCATTCAAGAAACTAAAAAAATAAAGATCACGGAAGACAAAGATGGCAGATCGATACTCAGTTTTAATCCCGTAAAAGAACACGATGCTGGGATTTATAAGGTGGTGGCAAGAAATTCTCTTGGACAAACTGTAGCCAGAACTAGAATGTTGATAGCTTTGGTTCCCACTGGTCCCGATTCACCAGAAGTATATATTCATTTTTTTTCCCAGATAAATAATTATTTTCTAATAGTATTCAAAATTGTAAAAGTATCGTTTGATTTGCAGGCTACTGAAGTATCAGATACCCAAATACTTTTACGTTGGAAGCAACCAAAATACGACGGCAATTCTGCCGTACTTTGCTATAATCTTCAATACAAAGAAGCAGATTCTATTACATGGATAGATATTGGTTTTAACATAGATCACGAATTTTACTTAGTACGAGATCTGAAGCCAGACGTTTGTTACATTTTCCGTCTAGCAGCGCGTAATCGAATTGGATGGAGCGAGAAAGGTATTCCCTCGAAAGTCATTAAAACAAGACCGCCAGGTGTACCTCAGATACAGATAACCAGTGCAATGAGACATCTTCAAGAATTAACAGAATCTGGACAAGAGATCGTACTCGAGGAAGATAAGCCTCATATTGATTATTCACTTGAGGAACATCCGGTTGAATGGTCGACTGAAACATTAACAAACAAGTATAGTTTCATATCTGAATTGTGTCGTGGTCAATTCTCTGCTGTGGTTAAGGGTATCGACAAGTCTTCGGATCGCGTGATAGTCGCAAAAATTCTAGACCTTAGGCCGGAAATAGAAAAGCAAGTTAACAGAGAATTCGAAGCTCTACGTTCTCTCAGGCATGAGAGAATAGCTCTTTTAGAGGCAGCATATAAAGCACCAGGATCACCATTAGCTGTCTTCATTATGGAGAAGCTTCAGGGTGCCGACATTCTCACATATTTTTCCAGTCGACACGAGTATTCTGAAAATTGTGTAGCCATGGCTGTAACACAAATATTGGATGCGTTACAATATCTTCACTGGCGTGGGTATTGTCATTTAGACATTCAACCGGACAACGTGGTAATGGCCTCTGTTAGAACTGTTCAAGTTAAATTAGTCGATATGGGCACTGCACAAAAAGTTAGTAAACTCGGCACAATGGTACCAAAGGCAGGTCATCGTGAATACAGAGCACCGGAAGTATACAATGAAGAACCTGCATATCCACAAACAGACATTTGGATGGTCGGTGTTCTTACGTACGTCTTATTATCCGGAGTATCACCGTTCCGTGGCGATGACGCCAGCGAAACCAGACAAAATATTTTATTTGTTAGGTACAGATTCGAATATCTTTACAAGGAACTTACTCAAGAGGCTACACGTTTTCTCATGTTGGTCTTTAAACGTGCACCAAAGTAAGTATTCGTAAAAGTAACTTGTATAATTTATATTATTCACATCCTTCTTTCTTCATTTATTCTAGCAAAAGGCCAATGGCTGAGGAATGCCACGAACATAGATGGTTATTACCGACGGAATTTATGATTAAAAAACGTGAAAGATCGGTCTTTTTAGGTAATAGACTTAAAGAATACAACACCGAATATCACGAAGAAAAAGAAAAACTTGTATCTGAAAGCCAAAGTCTTGCAAGCGAAAGCCTTTTAGGTTCAACTCGAAAATTAATAAGATCAACGAGCATACAAGAAGAATTGCTTACAACGATCTAACGATAAAGTTTATGATTTTTCCAATTTATTTTCTCCATATGACTGTGAAATATCACAAAAATATCTAGTCAGTCGTTAAGAAAACAAGGAAAAAAAAGGGAATAGAAACAAAAGAGAATCATACAAAAAGTATCCCGTTCCTTGTTTTTTTTTTGTTATTATTTATTTGTTACAACCTATAATTAATTATATCGAATATTATATCATCGATTCGACCATGAATTTCATTAAAGAAAATCATGAAATTTTGACTGTTCAGTATTCTGATCAATTTAAATGGTTACAATGGACACAATGGTATTGAAAATATAGCCAGCGAATGTACTAACGAATTAGTGAACATGATTCAAATTCTTTCAAATTGTACAAAAAAAAATCGTTACATAATATAATAAATAAATATAAAATAACAAATGCAATTAAGCACTATATTCTTATATGCGTATATGAAAAATTACATGTACATGTCTTTCGCACTCGTGTCTCTTTGTAAGAAAATAAAATAATAATGAAATCAATGAAATATGATAAATCCTTGGAGTAATAAGTGAATTAAAAAGATGTCGATTTTTTTATTAAATATTGAATTTATTTACAAATCGTGTAGTCATAGATAATCTGTGGTGAGAAAGAACTATCGTACATGTGGTATATCTTTGACGCATCTTTCTTGTACTTTCAACAATAGTAACAAGTTGAATATCTTGGATGTTTAAAGAAAAATAAAAATAAAATTATACTCTTTCTAATATGAGACTAGTAAGAAATATATATCAAAATATAATGTACAATTTCCTTTGAAAACGTCGATTTATTTCAAATTTTGTTTGATTTGCAAAAATCATGGATCTAATTTGGTAAGTGCATAATTATATTGTTGTATTAGGAATTTGAATTGGAAATCATCTTTTTGCATATTGCATAACGTATTGCTTTACCTTAGAACGGAAAGATTCTTTATCTTTAATAAACAAGTCAGCTGCATCTCTATTTAACGGATCATCAAAATTTAAAAGATCCTGAAACATAAACGGCCTAAAATATTTTATATCTACCGTACAATTATTTTCACATAAAATAATCGTACTTACGGTAAAGAGCGAATTTAAACCCCATACAACATCTTTTAGTTTGCGGGTTGGCGCCCATCCCATTCCATCTATACTATTTTGCCTTAATATTGATAGACACACATCACCATCTTCGCTTATATTAGGATGCCATAGTTTCGTCGTACACTTCACTTTCGGTGGCTACAATCATATACAGTTGCATTAAATCAACAACATTATATAAGAAATCTTAAATAAAAATAGTTCATTTATATTTACAGCCATATTATAATCTTCTGATATAATAACGTCAAAGAAAAAGCGACCACCAACCCAATATCCCTCATCAGGTGTAATTAAAAGTGTAAATTCATGTAATCTATGAGGATCATTAAACATAACTTGACAGGTAATAGGAAGCGTTTGTTCCATTTCTTGTACCTAAGTAATATATATCAAAAATATAATATATAATATCCATTATTATATTATTATTATATATATTTCATCATACCTCTTTTATTAGTAGCTTATCGCGAATAGATGCCCGTTTATTGTAATCTCTATTTTTAGAATTTGTAATCTCTGCATCTTTTTTCAATTTTCCTCTTAATGTAATCATGGTACCTCCTGTGTGTTAAAGTTTATAAATTATCTATTTACATATAATAATTTGCATAAATATATATATATATATATATATATATATATATATATATATAAAAGAAAAGAAGAGAGAGAAAAAGAAAAACAAATTAATTTTTGTATATAATAAAACTATTATAATATTAAGAACATTAGAGAATTGTCCTTCACATATAAGGTCAAAGAAAATATTTATATTACAATTACAAAAAGTTATATTTTCCAAAGAAAAAGAAAATTGGTATAAATAAATAAATGTTAAAACTTACTTCGTGTTTAACTCCGTTTTTTAATAAAATCTTTACGATCGTAAAAGAAACATAATTGATTAAAAATATATTCATTCAATATTATAAAAGTAATATCTATACCAATGTACTTTGAGGTTAGAATTATCGTGCAGTTAATGAATTGGTAAGAGACGTACTTTTGACAATTCTATCTTATAAAGTTCTAAATTTGGCCATGAAACTCGTATAGTGTTCAATAGGAAAAATATATTCGAAGAAATTCCATTTCACCCGTCATGATGTAGCCGAATAAAAATGGAAAATATATCAGTAAATTCAAAGTTGTTACTATTGTACTGCAGATGGTGGTACTGTTTGAAAATAAGAAGAAGAAGAAGAAGAGAAAGAGAGAGATTGAACTACTTAAAGAACATAATTATAACAATTGTTGATAAAAAAAAGAAAATGAATTAATCATTCATGATTCCTACTTTTAATTAAAATTCGATTATTTAAATTTTCGATTTCGTTTGGAATTATAGTTAGCCGCCATTTACGTTAATAATGTTCACGCTTGCAACCAAAGTAACACGGGTATTCTAGGGAAAATATTTACCAAGGTTGACAAACTTACAAAATATATTATAAAATAAACTTACTCTTGCTGTCAGAGACGATATTTACAATACGTTTATACAATAATAATAAATAATGGCAGAAATTGAATGGCCATGGCAATACAGTTTTCCTCCATTTTTTACGTAAGTTTTATCAGATTCATTCCTCTAATTATTTTGTGCTTATTATCTTATTTGGATGCAGTGCATGGTACCTGTCACATGCATAAACAAAAATCTTTAATAACACAATGAAATGATCAAAATACAAATTAACATAAATAAAATAATTTTATCTACTTGAACAGTCTCCAACCACACGCAGATACAAAAGCAAAACAATTGGAAGCATGGAAAAGTTTAGTATTAGAATATTATCGGATCACAAAACAAGCAATTATAGATGTAAGAGAAGTCCATTCGAGTCCTCTTTTTAACAACAGTGCAATCAATCGTATCCTTAATAAAATTCTATTTGAAGAATTTATATGAATATATTTTATAAAATGCAATTGTTTTCCTTAAAAAATATCAACTATTTAATAATAGGTAAACTACCATCTGAAGTAGTACTTATAATATTAGAAGAGTTAAGCAAAACAGGAAACGCTATGCCATTAGATAAGACAAAACAAAGGTGGTTAGTTTACTGGCATACATTAGAAGAATGGGGTGAAATAATATATAATTGGGCACAAGAAACTGGACAGATTGGTTCCGTATGTACTTTATACGAATTAACGCAAGGAGAGGATACAGTCGATCAAGGTATGCACTGTAAATGATATTCATTATAACGTATCGACTATCCTTTATTTGTACTATTTTTTAGAATTTTATAAACTTGATACTGAAGTATTAATAAGATCTCTTAGAACACTTGAATACGCTAAAAAGGCTGAACTGATAATGTTCGACGATAATCAAGGTGTTAAATTTTTCTGATCGGATATTTATTATCCAGAAAATACGCATATTAAAAAATTCAATGTTATTCAACTATTTTTCTAATAATGAAAAGTTCTTAATTATCATTTTTATAATGAATATTGAAATTATCTATTCTATACGCGTTTTTAATGAAGAACAAGAATTATTTGAAGGGTAAGTTAATAAGACATTGATACTTTTATTGGAAGAACAAATATTTGTACTAATATTTTAAAAAATCACTTCTACAATATATAAATTCTTTTTCATAACATTTTGTATTTGGATACATAAATAATTATTATGTTCTCTCTTATTCTTGTTATTAACAAGAGAATTCTTTCTATGAACAAGAATTCTTAACAATTAAGTATATTCTATATGCATATTCCTATATACAATGTGATTTAAATTATTGCTTGTATGAGAAATTATCAACTGTATCTAATAAGAAGTGTTATACATCTCGATATATATTAGAAACAAGAAGAGAAACATGTACATATAAAGAGAGTATGTCTATAAATATAAGAATTTATTATGATTAGCATCGATACTTTCCAAAGAAAATCACTTTATTTTTTTTTAATAATTTTCCAATTCTTTATCATTGTGTGTATGTGTGTGTATCTTATAATAATTTAAGATATTATATTTATGAGGATAACAGCATACCTATACACTCTTAAATTATTATATCAATGGCTTTTGTACATATGTATATAATAAATTTACGTAAATATGGTGGAAAAAGTTTAAAGCTAAATTGGTTGTGTTGTAGATTTGTATTTGCATTAGTATATATTTAGTTTTAAAAAGTTATATTCACTAAATTGTACTAAACAAATTTTTTCATTTGTAAGCACGTTATATTAAATAACATAAAAATTTATAAGTCTCTGGTAAGAGACACAGTTAAAACTGTATAAAATAATATAATATTGTATAAATGCTATTAAGTAGCATGCATAAGGAGAAGAAAAAGAAAGACAAAAAAATTATGTGTCTGAGTTTCGCAATCGAGCAAGTTCAATGGCATCTTCTGCTTGATTCAATGCAGGTACATTAAGTTCTCCTCTGCTCATCTTTTCGATAATGCAAGCTCCAAGTGCATCGCACATTACATTAATTGTAGTTCGGAATCGATCTCTAAATAAATTAAACAATCATTTATATAATACTACAATATATAAAAGAAAATAATACGCACAGATATCATTTGAAATTATAAATTTAAACCTACAGCAACCAATCTACGGCAATAATTAGAGTGACATCCTTCGCGGGTAAACCTATGGTATCTAAAACCATAACCATTGTAACAAGACCAGCTTGTGGTATGCCAGCAGCACCTATACTTGCAGCTGTTGCAGTTACGCTTAAAAAAAGATTTAAAAATGATTATTTTCAATAGATAGCAGTTATTTTTTAATTTTTATTTTTTTAAATACGATGAAAATAAAATACCTAACACCGATGACTTTACTAAGAGTTAACGATACGCCTCTAACTTGAGAAATAAATATAGCTGCAACTGCTTCGTATAATGCAGTTCCGTCCATGTTAATAGTTGCACCAATGGGTACAACAAATCTTGTTATTCTAGGATCTGCTCCCATATCATCCAAGCACTGCAGAGTTACTGGCAGTGTAGCAGTACTGAACGAATAAATGCATTTGTATACATGTAATAACTTTTTGCAACAATTGCAATAGAAATGAATAATATTCACCTTGAAGCTGTTCCAAATGCTGTAACTAACACTTGTCCCATTTGTCCAATAACTTTGAAAGGTAATTCTCTGGTACATACGAAGTATATAATAGATAAAGTGCCAAAACCATGGAGAAATAGTCCCAATAATACTGTCATAAAATATAAGCCTAATTTACCAATGATCGCACTTATATCCTCAATTTCTAAAAGTTTTGCAGCAACCAAAAAGAAAACACCGATTGGTGAAATCCTAAAAAGAATATATATTAAAATATTATGATTGTTTCTGTGAGAATGATTATTAAATCATTCATTTAAAAAAGACATTTAATATTTTTTTCATACCAAATAACCCATTTGGTAATAATCATTGTTGCTTCTGACAATGCTATAAAAAAATCCAACAAAGCTTTTCCGGATTGTCCCATTTTACCGAGTGTAACCCCCAAAATAATACTAAAAACAACTAATCCAAGAGTATTTGTTCCATCAGTATATTTACTTGAAATTTCCCATTCTTCTATAGTAGTTTCTAAAAAAGCAATTAATTAATATCACATTAATAATATAATCAAATATATTTATTAATAAGTTTCTTATAGAATATCCACGTTGTCAAAGAAAAATTTAAATAAGATAACAATTATTCTTACCATTAGTCGCATTTTCAGGCTCCGTTAATATCGTACGATACTGAAATAAAAAAATAAGATATTTGATAATGTTAATTTATTATTTAAAAAAATGTTTAGCATTAACTTACTTGTGCAACACAGGCTTGAACAAGATTTGACGGAAATATATTCCTAAAAAAAAAAGAAGAAAAAACAATGAATTATATTGCTTATCACTTTTCGGAAATATCGTGTATCGGTTATAATTTTATAATCGAATTACCTAATTAAATCTAATAGCGTGTCGGCAGTGGTAACATTTCTGATAGGAGTTAAATCTTTATCAACTTCGAAAGAAGTTCCACTAATTTCTCCGGGTCTTATCACCAAGACAAGAATTATCCCAAGAATAACAGCAGTAATCGTTGTAGTTCCGTAATAATAAATCGATCTCATACCGATCCTTCCTATAAAATTTGAACGAGTGAACAATTATTTTCATTGTTTTAATAAAAATAAATAATAATACGTTATTAAGACATGTTAAGACAAATTATTCACCTGAAAGAGTAAGATCTAAACTACCGATCGAACTGACAATACTAGCCACGATCAAAGGTAAAATAAGACCTTTGAGCATCCTCAGAAAAAGATCTCCGGGAAATTGAATATACATTATTTCGCGATTCGTCCATCCCCCCGTTTTATTGATATTTCTTAAGATAAAACCAAATAGTGTGCCAGCAAAAACGCCGACTACCGTCAGTAAAGTCAGTAAATTTTCCGACATACAGTTCTTCCATCTTTTTGGGCGTGCCATATCGTCCTGTTAATTTTTCTATGCGAAATTGTTGAAATTCAAAGATGATAAAGACCTGTCAAGCCTGTAAAATTAAAGAACGATAAATCGTTGTGTTTCTTTAAGATTAAATCTACTAATAGTAAGATACAGAGTTTTCTAAATTTAAAACGTTTCATGAACATACGCAACATTTGCATAAAGATGCATAAAAATGCAAGGAAGGCTTGATTGAAGCATTCTTTTATTACTCATGCACATATCTATAATATGTGCGTTAGTTAGCTAGAAAAATTGAAACGGTAAAGTCAATATTGTCTTATTGTTAAATCATTTTGAATTAAAAATAATTACGATGATACCACGGACGGGAGGTAATTGAATTCTTTTTGTTTACTATGCTTGCATAAGAATCAAAACGATAATTTAATTTGATTAAGAAAGGATGCAAAAAGAAGCGCATTTGCTGATATACACGTAACATTAGAATTATTTCAATGTAACGCACATAACGTGGATTGGATAATTCATACGTATAAAATTCTGAATTAATCGTTCTTCGTGACAAGATAGTGAAATTCCCATATCTATTATGTTAAACTGGTTAAATCCAATTCTTTCTTGTCTTGATATATAGAAGTAGAGAAAAGAATTATACAAATTATTATTCTTACGCAAATGATGTGTTTTCTCTTACAATTAAGACAAGCAAATGATTTTATTCACGTACGCAACATACAATTTCTTTGAATTTATCTGCCTTACTGTCTTACTAATCATTTTTCTTTTTTTATTATTCTCAAATATTATATTTTCTCCCTTTTGATTCATTATTTTTTTTTCACTTTTTATCGAATAATAAATGTGATAAATTGCTTATTTTTTTATCGTTTTGTTTACTCGTATCTCTCGTGAAAAAAGTGTATTCCCGAGACCTTCCTTCTTCTTCTTCTTCAGTGTTAATTAAACATTACAGCCCGAAATCTGTTACTTCCCAGTCCGATAATAGCATCTCCCATATTACTTTTTTGTTTCTTTTTTTCCTTTGAATTCACCAATGTAATAACGGGAGTATCTGCTAAATGTATTTATCGATTTCTTAATGTACTTGTTTGTATATATGTACATGTGTGTATATAGATGTATATATACATGGAATAACTATTACATATATTCATGGAAAAACTAGTATGAACCGGTTAAAACTATACCATAGATCGGTAAATGTATTTA
This sequence comes from Polistes canadensis, assembly GCF_001313835.1. Classification (NCBI taxonomy): domain Eukaryota; kingdom Metazoa; phylum Arthropoda; class Insecta; order Hymenoptera; family Vespidae; genus Polistes; species Polistes canadensis. The sequence goes on from NW_014569584.1 coordinate 770,655, forward strand.
CATGTCGCAACCTATCGAAAAATATAAAATTAAGAGAAAACTTTCGTACAGTTTGTTAGATGATCGGTATTTATAATAGGGGTAGGACTACATTAGGGTTGCGTATATTGATATACTGCACATGTTGACATTTTACTATAAATCATTTTTATATTGATCGTAATAATACTGAACACCTATATTACACATTGATATTTAATTTAAAATACTGACAAAATATTTGTTTAAAATACTGACCTAATAAATATATAGCATATAAACTTTGAATTTCATTCAGAAAACAATTTTGTGAGTATTTACATGAGCATACTCATAAGAGAAACAGATAAAAAAACAGAAGGAGAGTTCTTAGATCCCGTGAGAAAGAAGAAAGAAAAGCCCAGCTCCAAAAACATGCTCGTATACTTCGACGACTGCATTCCTTGCATAATTGCGACCTACGATCGTTCTCAACGTTCTCCCTGTTAACGAGGAACACTTTCTTTTTATGCGCGGCAGAAGTTTTTTATTAATTATTTACGAAATACATTTCTTAATTCACAAGATTTTCGATTAAAACAATTACGAATTGATCCTACGAAAGAAAGGAAATAAAATTCATTTTATAATTGTATTATTATTGTCGTGTTGTTGGAAAGTATACGATAGATATGAACAATGAGTTCATTTCTTCACAAACCTGCGCGTACACAAAAGAAAGTTAATTTATATTAATAACATATTAATTCATTGTGACAATGTTATTTTGAGAAATGTGTCAAAAGCGTACGATAACATTTAATGTTTTAATTCGATTGCAGTTGCACGTTAAATGAAGTTTCTTCGTGTTTGGCTCTCGAAATTCGAGCCTAACGAAGTTCCTTGCTCGTACACATGATTCGTCGATCCAAATAAGGTAATCGCTAAGTATGGCTGCTGTCTTACCTTCGAAACGAAATTCGGGTCATCTTTCTCAAAGCCGATTTTGTCAATATCTCGAATCGTCCAACAATTTCTCTTTCAAATTTCCCACCGAACATTAAAAGAAAGTTTTTCTTCTTGTTTATAAACAAGAATCATCTTTCTCGAAATGGATTTTATCAATATTTCAATTCATCTTACAGTTCTGTCCAGTTTCCCGCCAAACGATAATACTTTTCATTCATCAAAATCAAATATTTCGTGTTTAACGATTAATAAGAAAAATTGACCAATTTCTTAATATATAATTTATCTTATTTCGTAAGTTACGTTTGCATATCTCACCATCAGACGAAGATGAAAGACAAGAGAAGGTCCTTAAATTTTCCTTTCACATACGCATCTAACACCCACGCGATTCGTCCCAAGGACTTATATTTTTTTCTATCAATTCTCTCAAATACTCGTCTTTCTCTCTATTTTTTTTTCTCTATCGTTTAAGAATTTTGAATTCCTCTTATCGAGGATGATTTAATCGCTTAAAAGCTTCTTTGTTCAGAATAGAAAATATCGTTCGTCAATTTTATTTACGTATATTTTATCATAGCAATTCTTTGATAAGAAAACTTATTAATATCCATCCACTCTCGTTTATTCACAGTTTCTCATAAAACACGATGGAACAGTTTTGTTCAGAGAAGATTTGATAAGAACACAAAAGTCACGATATGTATATTTATTCATACACACCAAAAAAAGATAGATGAAGACATCATTTCACGCGGATTTGATGTTGCGACTTCGTATGTGACACATGTGGTTGTTATATTTGCGAACCACGTTGATTGTATACGCCTCGTTATGTTTATGTACATAAATATATACATATATGTATATATACATTTTATTATCCCGCGAAATCGTGTCATTCGTAAATCATTTGAATTTTTTCCTTCTTATTTCATTTTTTTGTTCTAATAACATTTTCATTTAATTTTGTCTGATTAATCATCCCTATAAACGTTTTTTTTTCTTTTATAACAGAGATAGGCAAAAGATTTACTATTAATCGATCGATACAAAGTACGTCTATGGTTTTACGATAGAAAATAGAAAAACAGAACAAGAATAGAAATAAATAGAGAAAAAGGAACGAATAGAAAGACCGTTGCTCCGAAGTATTTATGCATATAGTACGTTAAGAAAGATCAAAAGGTAGGGGAATGTAACAACGAGAATAGTTAACTGGCGACAGCAGCGACGTGTTTAGGAGAAAGGGAAGAGAGCGGGAATAAAAATGATCGATAGAATTTACTCACTCGTTCAATCCTGTTCGATAAATTTGAAAACTCCCTTTTCGATGCACTATATCTTCTCTTTCGATCAAAATTTTGTCTTTAGTTTCGAATCATCTATATTATGTCTATTTAAAGTGGCAGTTTGAGCACGCGGTCATTTGAAAATTCAAATTTACGATTAGTAAAATTACATTTGCTCTCTTATTGTCGCGGGAAATAGAGAGCATTATTCGAAAAATAATTAGAAATGAAAATGTGTTTAAATTGAAAAGTTCTCTTACTCGTTAATCGTATACGTTGGGGTTCACGATGGTAAAACTCGGAGACGCACACTACTATTCGCGAGGATCGACTGCGAACGACAAATTCAAAAAACGTGAGACCGCTCTTGACTCTCTGCATCTGAAACCCGCCGATGATCACCAATCGTCTCTCTTTTACTCCCGCTCTCTCTTTTTCTCTTTTTCTCTTACATACGCCATACGCGCATACATACACGAACGCGCGCGCGCGCGAGAGCGTATATGCTCGCAAGTTCGTCCTTCGAGAAGAAAAAGAGAGAAAGAGAGAACCGGGTCCAACGACTGGTTGTAACGTCACTCTCAACCCTGCAAAAGCCGATGCGAATAAAAGCATATGTATATATGTATATATACATATATATGTAGTAGTACTATATTGCCAGTTGGGTTGAAAAAAGATCGAGAACAACACGGTCCAGACGATATAAATCTCTCTTTCTAGCAGTGTACTTTGTTCATTATGCGCATGCGCAAAAGATCTCAAAGAGCGGAGATGTGTATGTTAACTCTTTAGGCAAAAATTATCTACCTACTTAAATGTTATGTATTAGAAACTAATTAATTTAATAAATTACATTTTTGTTTTTTTTGTTTTTGTTAAAATATATTACAATGGAATTTATATAATTTCATTTATGTTGTAGGACTTAATTTTATATTTAACCGCCTGCGTACAACACCATGCGCACAACCGACAAAGTAACTATTTCTGTCTCACTTTCACTTATTGGAACCCACAATATATTATTACTATATACATATATATTTAAAAGCCAAAGTTGAGAACCGTATGCGAGTCGAAGCCCTTCTGTGTCTCTCTATTGCCTTCTCATCTCCACTTCCCTCTTTTATAATCTCACAATCATCATCGTTCATTTTCCACCTCGAGATGATTCTTTTTCTCTCTCTCTCTTTCTCTTTATTACAACTTTTATCTACTTTCTCTTCTCCCACCCTATTTCTCTCTTTCTCTCTTTCTCTACGTACAGACACACTCACAAATCCCTTCTATTTCATCGATACAATCATCATCGTCACCGGATCAAGGACCCTTTATCTTCTCTTATGATTCAATTCGATCCTTCAGGCATTTTATCAAACATTACGTTGTTAATTTCTAACGTTAATAAATCAGAAAAGATGAAGAGCAGTGTTTCTCAAACTTTCGTTAGTCGCATACCTAGTCGCACGTGTTGCAAATATTGTCTAGTTCTTCATGATTATTTGAATACGTAGGAATTTACCTAATCGAATAAATACCATCATGCGAGGACGAAGTTGTATTTCTATATATTTTTTACATACGTTCATTCATGACAAACGTATAATGCTTTCACACGTTATGTGCGTCAAAACACAGTTACAATTAATTTATGTATAATTTATGGAAATTGCTGTGAGAAATATTTAGGTATTAAAATACTCTGTTAATAGACACATATAATAGACGATGTTAATTAGATCGAGGTCAAGCACATTGTGGTGATATTAATTAAGTCTTTAAATGCGTTTTTATTAAATTTGTTTCACTTCGGGTTTATTATTGTAACATTTTTAACTGTAAACCGTGAAGAAAATTTGAATTATTTTCATTGTATTTTAGTTTGAGAGTATCTTATGGTTTGCTTATTTAGGCGATATAAAATAAATAATATAAATGAGAAAATTTATACAAAAAAAAGAAATATTTATTTTTCATTATGGGTACATGTCCTTTTTTTAGCGAACTAAATCATTATTTACTCATACGTATACAAATATTTAAATATTAAGTTACAAAAAAATACTAACCATCAATTGAAACATTACCCTTACATTAAGTTCGAGGAAATGAAAATACATTTAATTATTTTTAATATAAAGTCTGAATAATAAAATAATAATTTGAGTAATATGATATAAAGTTGTATAAAAATTACTCTATCACATTATTCAAATGCATGGAGGGGAGTACGACAAATTTACCGTATACTAAGGCACCTAACACGCAAAGTTATCTAGAATATAATTCTTATTTCACAAGTTTCCGATTGCTCAGCTCATCTTTTAGGATTCAATGAAATATTGAATTTTCTGTTATCTTTTCAAGAAACATCGTTAACAGGATGAAATATTAAAAGCTAAAGTAGTCTATAGACATATATACAGAATATTTTGATGATATATTGAAATTAATTATGAGAAGAGCACAGCTTATGTCACGTCTTAAAATTAAAACGATTTACATTAGTTTTTTGTCTGTTGCAAAATAACATATACTTCACTTAAATGACTGTTTTGAAATATGATATTATTTTGAATAACTCAAATGAATCGTCTAGCGCTGAACCCTTCCAATGCTTTTACGATATCAACAAATATTTTCACAATGAAGTATAATGGTCTTTTACGAGTTATTTTCTGGTGGAGGAGATGTGATCTTTCTTTTAAATAGGAGAATATGTGGTTCTAAAAATATATATTTTAAACCGTTAGATATGTGATTAGCATACCATATTATTATATATGAAAATATTAACCGCTTAGTTTACCTGGGTAGTGGATCATGTAATGCACCCATCCTTGACTTTGTTGAACTCCAATAGCTCTCCACTCCTGCTCAGACATGAGATGGGTTTTTGGCACTAATTTCTGCATATCTTTAGGTAAAACCACATGCCTAAAAAAACAATCCTATACTCAATACATTTCCCTTGCATGAACTTTTTTACATAGATAATTAAAAAATTTTTAATTGGTTTCAAAAGTAGATAGGATGAATTAATTAATAACAAAAGTAATAATATTAAAGAAATTAACAAAGCTAACAAAAGCATATGTGTGGTTAGTTTTTTAAATGCAAGATTGCACTTTATCCATAAACAAAAAACACAGTAAATTATCAGGAATTTTTAGTACACGCGAATTTGGAATAATACATGTTATTAATTATATGTATAATGGAACGAAATATTCTAATGAAAAATAAAAGAAAGTGTAGCTAATAAGAGTAAACTGTCTATTGGGAACTTACCTGTATTCATAAAGGTCGTCATAATATTTGTCAGAATAATAAATGGGATTCGGCATTCCGTAATACTTAATTGTAATACCACAATAAAATTAAAAAAAAGGAGACAAAATAAACGATAATAATTTGCTATGCTATGCTGCAGTAAGCGCTCGAGAATTTTCCAAAACCTTCTGACTGCGAAGGGTGCACGATTTGAAAGTTTAACGGATATACAATTTAAAGAAGTGGGGGAAATTCAACTACTCTCTAGTCGTTGACACTTTAAATTAATTTCTTTTAACCACACATCATTGATTAAAAATTTAATTAAAAATTTAACGTAAATATATGTATTTCATAGTATTATTGTTTATTGTTATAAAGATCATTATTCGAAATGAAATAATTTATACATGTGCGGAATATGAATACGGAAATTCAGTTAAGGTTAGTCAAATACACTGCTGCATTGATGCCAACATAGCAACGTTGTGAGATTGTTTCAAGTTTCAATGTAGTAAACGTCGTTGTGGTGTTGATTGAGGATAATATTTACATAATATAATCTAATAAAATGGAAAAAGTTTCACATAGACGTAATATTGAAAAATCGAAGAAAGATACACGACATAAAAGTAGGAACAAATGTTATGACAAGAAATTCAATAGTGACGTTGAACATCATTTACAAAATTCTAAATCTCATAGAAACTCGAAAAAATCTAATACGAGAAAAAAGAAATCTAAAGATATTCGAAATTTGTCGAAATCTCGTGAATCACGCGAATCACGGAAAAAATCGTCCAAGCATAAAAACAGAAGAAGGTAAAATATTTTTAAATAAACTTTTTTCATCCTAACCTATATTACGAATGCTTTTTTGTTTAGTAACTAAATATTAATCCATTACAGATCATCCTCGTCCTCTTCTTCATTATCGTCATCTTCGTCGTCCTCTTCTTCGTCATCGTCATCTTCGTCGTCCTCTTCTTCCACTTCGTCATCTCTGTCGATTGAATCAAACAATTCTTCTTCTTCGGATACCTCATCTGACTCAACGAAACTACTAGAAAAATTGCAGAGGCAACGTCAAAAACAAATAGAAGAATGTAAACGTCAGAAGGAATTAATGAAAGCTGCAGAAACACCAGAGGAGAAAAGAATAAGACGATTAAAAAAGAAAGAAGCTAAGGAAAGAAAGCGTAAAGAAAGAATGGGTTGGGACAACGATTACTTGCATTACACAAATACAGATAATCCATTCGGAGATGGAAATTTACTATCAACGTTTGTATGGTCCAAAAAGTTAGAAAAAGAAGGTTTGCTTGGTGTTAGCAGAGAAGAACTTGAGACTAGAAATAGGCATAAACAAGAAGAAAATAGAAAAGAATTAGAGAAAGTTAAAAAAAGAAGGCAAGAAAGGGAGTTGGAGAGACAACAAAGAGAAGAAGAAATGACGCTGTTGCAGAGAGGAAAAGAAGCTGCGCAATTAGAACAATGGGCAAGACAAGAAGATCAATTCCATCTTGAACAAGCAAGATTAAGATCACGTATTAGGATTCAGGATGGCCGTGCTAAACCGATAGATCTTCTTGCAAAATATATCAGTGCGGAAGAAGAAGTCGATGCTGTGGAAATGCATGAACCATATACATATTTAAGAGGACTACATGTTAAAGATTTGGAGGATCTTATTGAGGATATTAAAGTTTATAAAGAATTAGAAAGAGGAAAAAATTTGGATTATTGGAATGATATAACTGTTATTGTTGAAGATGAATTACATAAATTGCGAAAATTAGAAAGATCGGAATATGAAGTAGCTGTTGGCAGAAGAGAAGGAATTCATTCGTCAGTGGCAAAAGATGTTACTGCTATTTTTAAAGGAAAAACAGCAGCTCAGCTAGAATCACTGCAATTACAGATTGAATCTAAAATAACCGGGAAACCGGAAGGCGTTGATATCGGTTACTGGGAAAGTYTGTTGTCACAATTAAAAGGTAACWTATACTAATCTAATATAAATAACATGTAAATTACATATATTTTTGACTTATAAAATGAATGAATTTTTATAGCTCATATGGCAAGAGCTAGATTAAGGGATCGACATCAAGAGAATTTACGTAAAAAATTGGAGGTCTTGATTGCTGAACAGGGTGTAACTAGAACAGAAAGTGAAGCGGAAGGATCTCAAGTATCAAGCGAGCATTCAACAAAACAGGAAGAACCTACTACGAGTAATATTATTGAAAAGAGTGAAGAAAGTCAATCAGAGTATGTATACATGTAATCAAATCTTGATATTTGTTTTTTAAATCATATTAACTATTATTTCATGTGATTGTTATAGAGACGAACAAGAAAACGGGAATGCAGCAGATGATATGTTATCTGAATCATTTTGTGAATATGAAACAGGTGGCTATTCACCAAAATATATACCTTACTCTCAACTAGAACCAGGAACTTTAGTTATTTTAGAAGAGGATGATAATCAACGTTTAGAATATGCTAGAAATCAAGTACTGAGTACTGGACGTAAAGTTCAAAATGTAATGACTGTAGAAGAACAAGCGATGCACAGAGAAGCAAGGAAAAACATGGCTTCGGACGAGGCACAATTTAGCGTAGAGTCATCGTTGGAAGCACAGATTTATTTGTGGTCCGATAAATATAGACCTAGGAAACCAAGATACTTTAACAGAGTTCACACAGGTTTCGAATGGAATAAATATAATCAAACGCATTATGATATGGACAATCCACCACCGAAAATTGTACAAGGATACAAGTTCAATATATTTTATCCTGATCTCATAGACAAACACACAACACCGGAATATTTCTTGACTCCGTGTGCCGATAATAAAGACTTTGCTATTTTACGATTCCACGCTGGTCCTCCTTACGAAGATATCGCTTTTAAGATTGTAAATAGGGAATGGGAATATTCATATAAAAGAGGCTTTAGGTGTCAATTCCATAATAATATTTTTCAATTATGGTTTCACTTCAAACGATACAGATATCGTAGATAATATACCAGAATTTTATATTATTTTTTTTGTAAATGGACGTGTATATACAAATTATACTATAATTTAAGAGAAACAAATTTTTTAAGATTATACTGTAAATAAAATAGATAGCGAAGTATTTATTGTAAAGTCGAAAAAAATAACAGATATTATTTACAAAAAAAGAAAAAGAACTCGCAATTTCTTTCTATTTGCGTACCCGCATTTATGATATGAAAACAATAAAATTACGAAATTTTTACGTAATTATATAATTAGAATGTGTAAATCACCCATATTATAATGCATTGCCTGCCGACGTAATTTTATCATTATTGAAAAATACTTAAATATCCGCGCTTATACTAATTTCTTGTCCAATTATCTCTTTATGAAAGAAATCAATATTATAATATTTAACATCGTATTTAATTCGCACTTATTTCATACATATGTAAAAGTTTGTTTCATAAAAAAAAATTACAAAAGAAAAAAAAAAAGAAAAAAATTAACTTTAGATCGTCAATGTTCAATGGTTGATTTTTAGACATTCTGAGGGCTCGAACAATATTGAATATTTTAACGCGTTAGCGGGCCGATGACGGAAGTGTAAGTCACATAAAATAGGTATAACAGAAATGAGCTCAATGGTGCTCTCGTTGGATCGATTTTCTCGGCCACCTGTATTTCTACTGCAAATACATTCTCACAATCAGTGAGAAACATAAAAGGTATATACAACATATATATGAAGCCAATGGCAAGGTAAACCTGAGCTCAGTGTACCGAGTAATTCGCTACCACGGAGACGTATTTCCACGGTTGCTTTTTCTTTCCCTTTCGAATTTTACGAAATTTTGTAACGTCAAGTACTACTAAAGATAAAAAAACAAATGCATGTTCATTGTTACTGTATAAATTAATGAGAACAAAAAAATTTTCAAAACGAAATTGTTGCGTCGAACCCTTATCTCTGTGTTTATCTTATGTATTTTCATTGATTAAAATCATGTGATTAATGTAACCACATATTTTTAATTGGAAAATTTTAAGTGCGTCGAACTTGTTCAACTTTCTTTTTCTTTGAATTTCCGAACGTCTGGAGATATTTAAATCATTTTGATTAGAAATGTTTACGAACTAATAATCTTCGAAATGACGGTGCCTATTAATCGTAGGTGTACATAAGATATTCGTATTAATTTAAGCAAATGTAATATCAGAGAAAGTTTGTAACGTTTCAATGAGTCATCCTTCGAAACAATAGAACGATTGCGTGATTATGCATCGAGCACGATTTAACAGGCTTTGCGCGTTAAGCGAATCGATCGAATTTATGAATAAACAAATTTTCTTCTGTATACCTAAATTAACCACAAATTTTTTTCTAAAAATACGTGTTAAAAAGAATCGCTCGTAATTACTTTCAACGTGCGGAATGTAAAATGAATTACTTTATTTCTTAATCGTTCGAAAACGAAGATGAAATTTCAACGTAATCTACGCACATAGATATTTAGATCGTTCTGTAATCGTGCAACGAAATCTTTGATTTGTCATGTTAGCAAAATCATGTAAAGTAAAAAAAACAGAATATTCGAAAATAATGTAAGTTTTATAGGTTTCTGATTGGTAAGAGATGCTACTACCTATTCAAATTCTCGATATTAAAGTTTGAACAAATCATCATGAAGTGGAAACGAGAATCCACGGAATTTTTATCGGAGAAGACTTTCCTGATAATAAGGGACAATTTGGATAATTGCGAAGGTAAATGGAAACATTTTGATTCGACATATTTTGTTCTTTTGCAAATTGGAGTATATAAGAGAATAAAGAAAGAAAAAAAAGAAAAAACAAATAAATAATTGTTCTTAGCACCCGAAAAGACGAAAAATAAAAAGAGTAAGAAGAGCAACAGCAACAGCAGCAGAGGTAGGTCCACCGACGAAGAAAGCGATGGTTCACAAAGGAGATCGTCGTTAGGAAAAACGAGTACTTGGCCGCCAAAGATAAAAAGATCTCATTGTCAGCAAATTTACGAGGAAATCGAAAGACCGAAAACCGCGAATCTTGATAAACCTAGCGTCCTAAATCCAGAATTGGTCGACAAGCTCGATATGTCCTTGCTGAGTAAGGAATTATTTTGCGATTCTATGACGCGTTACCAGCAGCAGGTGACGAAGACGATTAGTGGGGGCAACTCTAGCATCGCCTTTTTCCCTTCCAATCGTCCTCGTCAAACTGTTCTCCTCGGTTTCCAACAACAACAGCACCAACACCTTCGACCTGCTTGGAACGATCGCATAGCTTTACATCAAAAACGTCGTAGTTTCGAACAAATACTCGACGTGAAATTAACTCAAATAGAAACTATAACGGAATCGGCGAAAATGCACAAGAATTATCGTATTGCTAATCAAGAAAATTGTCATCTTGGAAAGAAATTATCCTCGGACGTTAAGAAATTCGATAATAATAATAACAGGTATGTAAGTATGATATTTACGTTTCTCGTTAGGGGTTTTAGATTTTGCATAAACACCTACGTATGTGCGCGCACACATTTTTAGGAATAATGCGAATGGACCGATCAAAGTTCAAACGTTATCATCTCTGAGGAAAAAAAATTCACGAGCCAACATGTCGGCCGACGTCGAAGTCTTCACGAGTTTGACGAGCAAAAACGTTCCAGAGCCGTGTAGAACTTGCGGAAGATCGGATCAACCCGAAAGATTTCATAGTCATCCGAAGGATGGAAGACCTGGAAAAACAAAAATTGCTATTACTTCAGTATCCCCGAAAACTTCGAAGGTGTCGGTACCAAAGACCATACAGAAACCAATGCCATTGAATTTTCGCAGCGATAAAAATAGGACGAATAAATTGGAAGAAGCTTTGACGGTTCGAGATGTTCAAACGAAAGAAAATAATACTGAGGAATCATCGGATAAATCAACGAGACCATCCTCAGCTCCGATAAGAAGAGGACCAAAAACAGTAACTTGTTACATTTGCGGTCGTGAATTCGGCACTGCTGGCTTCCCCATTCACGAACCCAAGTGTATGGAGGTGAGATTTATTTTCATACAAATTTATTTTATTTTATACAAAAATACATGCATACGTCATTCGATGTCAATACTCGTAGAGTAGAATATTTCTTAGAAATGTTAAACGTCAAGGTTGAAAAATCGATGAGCTAGCGAGCAACAACGAGTCGAGTATTATCAAAGATCGTATCGGATGCGTTAGAAAGATTGCTATCGTGTATAAGCTATATAGAGAAAAGCATCGTTGTTGCATCGTAGTTTGTCTTGCATTATGCAACGTATACACGTGGTTCGATATGTCTCTCTTATGACCTCGGCAATGACATCTACGCCTGCGATGAGACGCACCATTCGTCATACATAAAAGAGACATCGATCGTTTTGTCTATCATTTGTTGATCTTTTTAAATGACGTCATCTCTATATACTCTTATCGATTTTCAATACTTGTATAATATGCTTCGGTAATAATGACACTGGTTTCAATTCAATTATTGATAAAATTGATTTTACGATTTATATTTCACAATATAAATAATTTTAATAAAATTTGTTAATAATGCTCTTAATAGTTCTTATTGTATTATTTTACACGAAGCAAATAACTCATTTTATTTTTTACTACCTATTATCGGACAAGCAGTGTAAATTGAATTTTAACGTATTAACAAATGGTAATGCATTACAGAAATGGGAACGAGAAAACAATTCTTTGCCAGTTTCCCAAAGACGACCTAGACCTAAACGACCGGAAGTTGCGATTAATCATTCGGAATGGAACGCAGTTGCTTGGAAAGAGAGTCAGGTTTGTATTTTCTATAAAATAAATACATGGTAAGATCATTCGATAAATGCAATCACGTTGATAAGACAATTAACGATCGTCCACAATGAATCTGGTTGATCTCATCTGGTTGATAGAGTTGATTATGTAGAAGGGTGCACTTAAGAATCTCATCAACATGTATTAAGTTCGTTTATACGAGAAAATTCTATGAGGGCGCCGGTTTATGTCTATTTATGTGGTGCATACGAAAGAAGGAGAGAAAGAAAGAAAGAGAGAGTGAGAATGAATGAGAAAGAACGAGTTTAGTCACGCACCATGGTTCAACCCTATCGTGTTCAAGGTGCTGACCTAGATTTATGACATGCGCTTCGTTCCTTAAGGCAAAATCGAGACCATGATTAAATTGAAAAAATTCTAAGCCGCAATGCGACTATTGAAAAAAATATTCGTTCAGGATAATTTCGTACCTACAGTTTTTATTCTATTTAATATATGGTATGATATTTATTTTTATTATTAATTTATCAATCGTATGTGTTTTAGACACAATTGGTTCCTTGCTCGAAATGTGGAAGAACATTTTTACCAGAACGTTTGTCAATTCACTCGAACAGTTGCAAAGCGAGTCCAAAGGTTTGCAAATTATTTTAGAATTTGTATTATACCAATAAATTTTCAATCCTAAATTATAGTCCTTACGATCGTAGAATTTGGATAAAGAGAAAACCGAGAAAATAGATATTTTAGAAAAATCTTCAACGATTTCTACACGAAGCGGTCCTCCTATGGTACCTTGTCAGATTTGTGCAAGAAATTTTAGTACAAGAAGCATAAAGATTCACGAACCACAGTGCATGAAACGTTGGAAAATGGAAAAGGAAGAGAAAGCGACGAACTCTCAAAGAATTTCGTCTCACAAAGAAAAATTTTCCCCTACTACGAATTTACAGGACAATACTTTGGACAACCCTATTGGGGTGAGTCATCCGAGAAAGCATACTTATTGTATTCGTTTTGCCTAAGAATTTCAGCTATATAATATTCCACTTCGTTATGAAAATATTAATCAGAATAAAATACTTATAAAAATGTTTATTTTATTGTGTGCTATCGCATTGCGTGTTTTAATACATCACGTATAATAAATGTAATATTATTAAAAATTCGTACAAAAATTTTGGGAGATACATAAACTTGTTCTCAACGGACAAACATAAGCGTGGATAATACGTTGATTTTAGGATACTACTCAAAAACGAATGATCACCTGTTATATTTGCGGTAGAGATTTTGGAAGTGTTAGTATAGCCATTCACGAACCGCAATGTTTGAAAAAATGGCATTTGGAAAACAACAAGTTATCGCCTAAACAAAGAAGGAAGGAACCCCAAAAACCAGATATTATTTATACGAGTCGGTATTTTTTTTATACACATTTTTGCCTAAAATTAATTGTATTTTTTCGCATATACGAATTATTCTTTTCTTTTTTTATGCAGAAGACCCATCTACAGGAAATGCTGTAGTAGACGTTGCAGCAATGGCGGAAGCTAGTTGGAAGTCTCATCTTAATCAATTAGTTCCATGTAAAAATTGCGGAAGAACTTTCAATCCCGATCGTGTAACTATTCACGAAAAAAGTTGTAAAGGAAATCGTTAAAGATTTCTCATCGTATATTTTTCAATCTCATAACATATAGAATAGCATTTTCTGAAATAAAACAGTAATAATAATCATCGATGATCACACATAAAAAAAAGAAGAAAAAAAAGGCATTTAACATTAACATATTTGTTTGAACAAAAATACGATTATTATGATTTATTGCATGAGAAAGATGATAGTACTTGATCTCCATTTGAATTATTCGAATGTTACAAGACTGGTATCGACATTTTGGTTTTAAGTTAATTTCATTTTTAATTCTATAATTCGTTATTGTGTGTGTACAGATATTAATAGATTTCTCGTATTTTATAGATCGAATGAGTTACCAAATGATATTTGCTATGTAAAGTGAATAAAGTGAAAATAGTATTGTGATGCACTTATGAATTATCGTATTGAAATTAAGGCTCATTCACATTTTTAGACAATGGTGGACAAACGTTCGTTAAAATTTAATTTACTATTACTGTAAAGAGGGCAGCACATATTACAAAGGCATTTGTAGACACGACTTTAAGAACATTCTAAAGTCCAGAGAGCGTTGCGTAAAGTGAAGATATTATATTTTTATATATATATATATATATAAATGATAGGCGAGATAGGAAAAAGATTGTACATAACATAGGTTTCTTACTTACGTGTACGGTAATATGCAATTGCATCTTCGATGCGCACGCAGCTGAAGTCAACGTGGCGGGGTTTAAAAGATTTTGATTGGTCGAGACGACGACTTGAAATGTGAAGACTCCCTCCGCAGTACATTAAACGTTCTGCCCTTTCGCAGAACTCCTGTTCTTTCCGAGGGAGTCCGCCATAGTTGGAACACGTATATTTCAGATCAGGACTACGGCTATCGGAAATCATCCAAAATGGTACGTACTATCGTTTTAAAGTATCGCGTGTAAATAAATCCTTGTGGCTCGCCAAGTGCAGAGGTGTAAATATTTTTGAAAACGCGTTCTCAATTGGGTTCAGATTAATTGAAAGAAACTGGCGGATATTGCTTCGGATTGCGCAACTTCCTTCGTGAAGAAAATTTTGTGTCCTTGCGAAGGATCTGCCTGGGCAAAGATTGTCCTAAGTTCTGATAAATAATGTGCCGTTATGTTCCTGATCAATTTCACATTGAAAAGGCTGAGATTCGACGATATTCAACGTCGAAATATGTTCCGTGTGTCGTAAAAGCAACGTGTCATGGAACGCTCTTTGGCTCCCCTCTATGGGAGTCAACGTGCGCAGAAGGAAACATCGTCTACTTTAAAGATAAGCTCTTAGCGACGCCTTCCGAATTGGATGTACAATTAAAGAATATATCCCCGAAATTAAGAGCGCACACGAGAATACACTCTAGGCGTCTAATATGAATATTTCAAATTTGGAATCGTTATTATATTAAGTTCGGGGACTTCATCGATAAGAAAATACACAGCATATAATGAATAGACGCTAAGTTAATAGACGCCAAGCTTTCCACATTGGAACGGATAATTTACTTTTGATCTGAATCATAAGTATATCTGTGTTATATATCCTTATCAAGAATTACGAGACTTTGCTTTCAATATGGTCAGTGTATAGATTATTGAAGACATTTTTTTTTTCTTATAGTATGTTTGGGATAAGTTTTGTAGATTTCTATTTAGTCAGAATATAGTACACCTAAGGTATATTTTAATGTTGATTTATTTTTCTGATATTTATGTAGCTTTTTGTTGTTCGCTATGTGTACATACATATATATATTTATATTTTGATAATTTCGTTACTTTCTATCTTATCAAGTTTGATAGTATAAAGTAATCTTATGTTTTAGAATATTCAAACTATAGCAGCAGTGTAATATTACGTGAATAATTTCCTATTGTATGAGTTCGAAATTTAACATCAGATTCTCTTTGTCTTAGGTGAACTTTACGGTAGACGAGATCCGTACCATGATGGACAAAAAGAAGAACATTAGGAATATGTCCGTCATTGCTCATGTAGATCATGGCAAATCAACTCTGACCGACTCCCTTGTATCAAAGGCTGGTATTATCGCCGGAGCTAAAGCTGGTGAGACTCGATTTACAGATACGCGCAAAGATGAGCAGGAACGTTGTATTACTATTAAATCAACGTAAGTGTATTTCGAAATAAGAACCTACCAACAATTAAAAATTATACAATAATAAAATTAATAATTTTTTTTTTTATAGAGCTATATCCATGTTCTTTGAACTTGAACAGAAGGATTTAGTTTTTATAACGAATCCCGATCAACGTGATAAAGAAGAGAAGGGTTTCTTGATTAATCTTATCGACTCACCTGGCCATGTTGACTTCTCCAGTGAAGTTACAGCTGCTCTTCGTGTTACGGATGGAGCACTTGTTGTTGTTGATTGTGTGTCTGGTATGTTATTTTTTATTTTAATGTATTTTTCCTTCCAGCACAACAAGGGTCACTTTGTAGTACGTTAATCGATTTGTTAAAATTGATTAATGTACCTTGACAATGTTGACAGTGCTATTTAATGGAAGAAGAATAAAGAAAATTGTGTTGATAATCTATTAGTGAACCTCTATCTTTATGTTCGATACTAATATGCTAAGATACAATTTCAACAAATCCATCAATTTACAATTTTTAATCAATTTAAATGATACACTTAAAATACCTAAAAGCATAACAATATAACGAGTTTTTTTTACCACGTAGGCGTATGTGTACAAACAGAAACTGTACTTCGCCAAGCAATTGCTGAACGTATTAAGCCTGTTTTATTCATGAACAAAATGGACCGAGCTCTATTAGAATTACAACTTGATAGTGAAGATTTATATCAAACATTCCAACGTATTGTTGAAAACGTTAACGTCATTATCGCAACGTACTCTGATGACGATGGACCCATGGGTGAAGTCAGAGTAAGTATCTTCTTTTCGTGATTTATTTTAAATATTAACACGGCACTAATTTATTTTTTAAATTCTCTAACAGGTAGATCCAAGCAAAGGATCTGTAGGTTTTGGTTCGGGTCTTCATGGTTGGGCATTTACTTTAAAACAATTTTCCGAAATGTACGCAGAAAAGTTCAAAATAGATGTTGTTAGACTTATGAATAAATTATGGGGTGAATCTTTCTTTAATCCAAAAACCAAGAAATGGAGTAAGCAAAAGGAACCAGATAATAAACGGTCGTTCTGTATGTATGTGCTAGATCCAATTTATAAGGTAGTTTTTCCCCCTCGCTTCATTCAATCTATAGATTATCTTTGGTTTATCATTACAACTGTATATCTAATATTGTAATATTGTTTTAGGTATTCGATTGCATTATGAATTTCAAGAAAGACGAAGCTAATACACTTTTAGAGAAATTAGGTATTACCTTAAAACCAGAAGACAAAGACAAGGATGGTAAAGCACTTCTTAAGGTAAATCATTTGCTATCTATAATTCTAACATAATATATTATAAATTACAATAAGCAATCTTTCCATGATGATTGTTCTATAATTTTTTTTCTGACACCTCTTCCGATTAATACAATGAGGGATAATTTGAACTTAAACTGAAAAGAAAGTTAATTTTTTAATTATTATTACACTTCATATTTCGTATATGAAATTATAAGCTATATTTTTGTTTAAACAGGTTGTTATGAGATTATGGTTACCAGCTGGAGAAGCTTTACTTCAGATGATTGCAATTCACTTACCTTCTCCAGTAACTGCACAAAAGTATCGTATGGAAATGTTATATGAAGGACCACACGATGATGAAGCTGCCATTGGTATTAAGGTGATTGCTTATGACATACTTATTGTTTCAATCTATTACATTATTTATGTTTAAAAGTTTAGTAAGGAATTTCAAATGATGATTAATATTCATAGACCTGTTCGGAAATTTAATGACAGATTATTTATAACAACTGATTAATTATAATTACATAAATAAATCATTTCGGATTTCATTTCAAAGGATTATTAATATTTTATTTCTTTTATAGAATTGTGATCCGAATGGACCTCTCATGATGTACGTATCTAAAATGGTACCAACATCTGATAAAGGACGTTTTTATGCCTTTGGACGTGTATTTTCTGGTAAAGTGTGTACTGGTATGAAGGCCCGTATTATGGGACCGAATTTCCAACCCGGAAAGAAAGAGGATTTGTATGAGAAAGCTATTCAACGTACTATCTTGATGATGGGTCGTTACGTTGAAGCCATTGAAGATGTACCTTCTGGTTAGTATATGGTATATTTAAATATTTAATGTATCCATAAGAACTATTGTTTCTTAATATTTTTTGTTCATACTTATGATGATTTTCTTTACAGACCTGTTATGATAAATAATGATTTAATATATAGAACGGCCATCTGACGTTAAATGTTTAAATAGAGCAATACCCTACGAATTTGATTTCAATAATCTAACAAATTTTTCTTGATTTTTCGTTTACAGGTAACATTTGTGGACTTGTCGGGGTTGATCAATTCTTGGTCAAAACTGGTACCATTACTACGTTTAAGGATGCACATAATATGAAAGTTATGAAATTCTCGGTTTCTCCTGTTGTACGTGTAGCAGTTGAACCCAAGAATCCTGCAGATTTGCCAAAATTGGTTGAAGGTATTTATTTTTATTTATTATTGTATTCAAATGCTAATATGATAGTATTAATGATGATACTAAAAGAGCATTGGGTTATGAAAAAAAAACCATGATTCTATCAATAATTCTGATTTGTATATATATTTTATATATATATATATTTAAAAAAATAATATTTTTCGTATCACTGACTCGAATCATTACTATTCAAATAGGTTTGAAACGTCTTGCTAAGTCGGATCCTATGGTGCAATGTATCATCGAAGAATCTGGAGAGCACATTATTGCTGGTGCTGGTGAACTTCACCTTGAAATCTGTTTGAAAGATCTTGAAGAAGATCACGCCTGTATACCAATTAAAAAGTCTGATCCTGTTGTATCATACAGAGAAACTATTGCGGAACAATCTAATCAGATGTGTTTGTCGAAATCACCGAATAAACATAACCGTCTTTTCATGATGGCTTGTCCAATGCCTGATGGTCTTGCCGAAGATATTGACAATGTATGTCGTCATTAAATGAGATCTTTTTTTGTGTGTTTAATATATTTATATATTCAAATTAAACGTAAAATTATTTACAGGGTGAAGTAAATCCTAGAGACGATTTTAAAGTACGTGCGCGATATTTGAATGAAAAATATGATTATGACGTAACCGAAGCAAGAAAAATTTGGTGCTTTGGACCTGATGGAACTGGTCCCAATATTCTCGTCGATTGCACCAAGGGAGTGCAATATCTTAATGAAATTAAGGACTCGGTCGTTGCTGGATTCCAATGGGCAACTAAAGAGGTGCGCTTTGCTTTAATATTATATAAAAATATAAAATGTTATTATTATGAATTTAATCCACTGTTACATGATTACTAATACGTATATTAAATTTATATTCATAGGATATTAAAATATTATTTCATTATAGGGTGTTCTTTCTGAAGAAAATTTGCGAGGTGTTCGTTTCAATATTCACGATGTAACGTTACACGCTGACGCTATTCACAGAGGTGGTGGACAAATCATTCCTACCACAAGACGTTGCCTTTACGCCTGTCTACTCACTGCCTCGCCACGACTCATGGAGCCTGTTTATTTATGCGAAATTCAAGTATGCATTTGAGACAAATAATTTATTTACAAATCAATTATTGAATGAATGATAATATTGATTTATATTTCCAGTGTCCTGAAATAGCTATTGGTGGTATTTATGGAGTACTGAATCGCAGAAGAGGTCACGTATTCGAAGAACAGCAAGTGGCCGGTACTCCAATGTTCGTAGTCAAAGCCTATCTTCCTGTAAATGAATCCTTTGGCTTTACTGCTGACTTACGTTCCAATACCGGTGGTCAAGCCTTCCCCCAGTGTGTATTTGATCACTGGCAAATTTTGCCTGGTGATCCAATGGAGCCAACCTCTCGACCATACCAAGTTGTGCAGGTAAATAAATCTAATATTATAGATAAGCTTCTTTTGAAACATGTCCACGAACATAACTGATGATAATGAAATATATATATGCATTATCATTTTTAATTCCGTGGAAAAGCAATTGTTCTCAGTTTGGACTTTCTAGAGATCATTTTTCCTAGTTTGTCTGAATAGGAGATCATACATTCATTTCTGTTCTCTTTTTATAAATTTTTTAATATACAAAATGTTTATTTCTTTTCAACAGGACACGCGTAAGAGAAAGGGTTTGAAGGAAGGATTACCGGATCTAAGTCAATACCTCGACAAATTGTAACCGGAAATTTCCACACCGCATGCACAATAAAAAAACGATCTGCGAAAGCTATAATTTATTTTAACACAAAAGGGCCCCCCGTCAGAACTTTCTTTTGTGTCAAAACAAATTAGGTTTGCTATACAACGTTTTTTTATTGAGATTAATAATGTTATTTTTTGTTATTAAAATTATCTGAATCGCCAATTTCGTTTACCAATGATCATGAAATCGCAACAATACTGTAATCTTTCCGAACATGAACAATATAAAAAGATTAAACAAAAAATTATAAAAAAGAAAAATACTAATTTTCTAACATAACTTTAAATCCATCTCATAATGTCCTATGAGGTTTGAAGTTTTATTCCTGAACAATAATAATATTTTAGGTGATACATTTTTAGGTATCTTCGTATGAATATAAACTAAAGATAAGATTAATATCTTATTAGTTGATTTATTTATTTTTTAAATTTTCTTAAAATATTAAATAATTATATATACTGATATTAATTTTTACACAGATCACTGTTCTTTCATTGTACATAGATATTTTATCTTCGTCGAACTTACGTCCGATATTTTTCTTTTTATTTAGCAATCTAAACCTTATTTGTTATCTTTTGTATTAATATAATTATATTTACAAAACACATTATTTTTCGATGGTATTGATTCATCAAATATTACACTGGATTTATCGTAGTTTTATAAATTCCAGCTAGAGATTGAACTGCTAAAAATATCAAATCTCTTCTTGAAACTCCAGTTAATGCATGATGCCATTCGTTGTGAGAAACCTGCAAAGTTAGTAAAAAGTTGTCTAGTCTAAACATTTTCAAATATATCTAATAATGTACTTCTTTGTATACTTGTAAATTGTTCGCCATTAAACTGCCAATTGTGACTGATAATCCAGACCATTTGAGAGGATAATCTTCTGGTGTATCTTGTTGTGCTAGCAAAACTATTTGACTAGGTACTGGAGTCATTTGAGTAAACGTTTGAAGATTTACATTGTTTTTAGGATCATTAAGAAGAATCACTCCTAAATCGTACCATTTGTCTTCCCCTATTTCAAGTAAAAAATTTTCTATCGCAATAATAGGTATATCTTTTGGCAAAAATGAATTGTTGCGTGCTGAATTGATTCTCTCCTCGGCACCTTTCACACCAGCAGCAAAACCAACTGGTTGAGCAGCTATGGCAGTACAATCCACAGGTACACCACTAAAATAAAATAATTTGTTTTTTAAATATATAATTAATAATAATAATAATATTATCATTTCATACTTAAAAATGGTATACTTACGTAACTGTTGCTTTACCAAACACTGCTTGAAATGCTTGGCGTACAGGACTTATTTTTGCATCCTTATCTGAAGCAACTACGACTTCTATATCACCGCCTGAATCTAAAACAAACATTTATAGCAAAGAATGCATATATATCTATATATTAACTAACACATATCACATAACAGCGTACTAAATTTTATTTCGATAACATTATGCATTTTCACAGTAGAAGCTAATTTTTCGTAAGCAAATAACAATAAATGGAAATAATGTTTTGAGATAATGCAGTAAACACATAAGATTATGCCAAAAATGTCTTAATGCGTTATAATTAATGTCGATTGAAATGCTTTCATGCAATATACTTACAAATGAACTCACGCATCTGTGGATCTAATGTTGTGATCATGGTATTGACACTATTTTTTGCCTTCTCAGCGACTTTGCTTAAAACATTGCTAATTACTACAGTCTCTTTTACCCAAGAGAGCAAACCACTACCAACCATTCCTGAATCTTGCAATTGCGTTTCTACCACTTCAGTAGGTGGATTTGTTGATACTTCTGATGGTGAAGTAATTGGATATTCTTGTTTACTTTCCATAGAAGTATGAGATACAAGTGGTTTCTTGACCAATTCATTTTGCTTTAATACAGATACATTTGTATTTTGAAGATTTTTATCTAAAGAAACCGCAACAGGATGTGAAACAAAACTAGGCAATGCTGCTGGCGGTGCTAAGTTTGAAAATAAATTTCCTGTTGACGTAGAAACACCCAAGGGTGTTAAAAGAGATGTTGATGATGATAAACTGCAAAATGAATCTAGAAAATAAAATCAACATTTTATAATTGGTTGGAAGATTCTTTTTTAATTTAAAAACGTTCTTTTTTTATAGAAAGATTCTAATTTGTTACATGTCAACCATTTTTATTTTGCTGTAGACATTTTTGTTAATAGAATCCATAAACAAACCATGATACTTTAAAAAAGTTTTATGGTTAAGAAAGAATTGTTCAAAGTGATAAATATTATCAAATTAAAAATTGCTCCAATGACTGCATTTGAAATATAATAATTTTAATGTATTTAATCGTTTGACGTGAAAAATACCTGGTCTTGTCATTTTGACAGTTTTCACTTTGGATATATATTGATATTTTTTATAGATACAAACCAGTTTTAACAATCTCTCCAGGTACTGAAATTTCGTCCGATTTTTTTTCTACAAACTCGAACGTAGATTCTCCGTTAGATTCGTCTGTCATTTTGAATAAATTTCAACAATTTTTGATTATTCGTTAAATTTGTCTTAAATTTTATTGTGAATTTTCGATGATATATATTCAGTGAGCAATAAAAGAATTTTCAATGGTTGCCACGTGATACGTGGCGCTGCTAAGCTTCCACGAAATAATAAAATCTAAGTTCAGTGTCTCTATTTGAAATTGTTAAATAAAGTAATAGTAAACAAAAACTATATATATATATATAAAATCGTTTATCAAAGATAAATGATATTATACTCTTCATAGAAAAAAAACTCAGAAAATACAAAATCAAGAAAAACTTTATTACGCGATTATTGTTAACATTGATATATAAATAATATTTAGCTAAATAAACGTATAAAAGCGTAAAACAAGAAAAATATAAGAAACGTATAAATAATTATTTAAAATGATCTCATTTTTTATTACAACGATCGATCGAATATATCTTAATTGATATAATTATACGGAATTGGAAATATTGTTAACGAGATTCAAAATTGGCGCTATCTTAAAGTCACCTGTACAATATTTAATCATTTTTCTTTGGATGTTTCCGTGGAAAAATATTAAATGTATTTAAGAGCACACAAATCTTGAGCGACCTTCTGATGGTCAAACATTGATTAAATTATATTAGTTTTAATAGTGATTACATGTGTATTCTATGAACGTGTTATCACAGTTAGTTCTAGTTAATCGTGTATATTGTATATACTACGTTTGACTCTGGGAAATTTCAAAGCTTGAGAATTTATTTATAGTATAAGTACCATGTCGTATCGATACAAACCTCGTGGACCTTTTCTACATTGGATCATGTCATTCGCCTTCTGATTCAGCACAATTAGAGACGTTTCAATTACAACGCATAATATCTTTTAATAGTTAATGTGGTGAACGACACTAAGGGAAAAATTAATATATTGCTTTGTATTTCATTGTTTGTTTTTTTTTTTATATTATTGGGTGGACTCTAATCGAAGATGAGGAAATTACGATCAAGTATTTTTCATGACATTTATAATCAACCATATGATGACTATTCCAGGCATAAGTTGTACTCTAGCAGCAAAGGTAATTTACTTCAATATACTTGAAAAGAAAATTTAAACAAATTTATTTTTACTTAAAAGATATTATTAGCGACAAAGATAAAGTAAAATTTAATTCAAGCGCAAATGCTGATAAGTACTTGAACTTTTTTATATTAAATGTCTTTTCTTTTCTTCGATCAAGTTTACAAATCAATACTTTTTCATGATTTTATTTTTTTAGGGTATTAATTATTGTTCTTGGTATTGCAGCTAGCTTACAACTTATACAACGTATGTCATTGGTGAAAAGATTAAAAGTTCATAACGGTTGTGTCAATTCTATATGCTGGAATAGTACTGGTAATATAATATTATCTGGTAGCGATGACCAACACCTTGTGCTTACCGATGTTTATAATTATCAGGTATGTATGTCTCTGTAATAGCATAATTTTATATTTCAGTTTATTCATTTTTATTAATTTTATTTGTCTAAATATGATCAAATTTATTTGACCAATATATTACTATTTCTAAGCATCTATTTGAAACCGGTATATATAAACGAATTAAGGAAGTAGTAGAATATGATAAATTGTAATTTAGAGAATTTATTTTATTTCCCATATATTTCTAGACCTTGTTAATCAAACAGTGCCAAGATTATTTTTAACCTTACCCTTGAAAATGTTCAAATAGTAAGAATGTCATATTTATGTATAATACAATTCACTAGTTTCTTTAAACAAAAAATTATACTTATTATACTTCAGCGAGATATGTTCTATTAATTGAACAATTTTATTTATATACGTATGTTTTTATACGAAATTTAATCACTTTATTCAGGTGATATGTATTGTAATAATTTTTGCTTTTTGTTGATTAAATCATACGAAAAAATCATTTTTATATTATTCTTTTTTTTAAATATATATTTTTAATAATTAATTTAATTAAGTCAAGGTCCAACATTGGTATAGTTAAAAATGCAATAGTCTTGCCAACTGAATGGAAATTTCTCAATGTACTTTAATCAATGCTATTTTAGTCATGCATTGTCATAGATCTAGAATTGTTTATCTAATTAACAACTTGTAATACTAATATTATTACTAAGATGTTAATTTACTAGCACGTATAGATTTATTTCTTTATTTTATTGTACAACACGAATGATCATGCGATATCTAATTGAAAATGTATACATTTCTTGCAGGTTTTAACTCATCATAAAACAAGTCACAGAGCTAATATATTCAGTGCCAAATTTTTGCCAAATAACGGTGACCACCGTATAGTCTCATGTAGCGGCGATGGCATTATTTTATATACAGGTTTCAATTATAATAGAAAAATAAAACATATTTAAATAATTCATGTCAAGTGATATTAAAATGATGTTATATTATTTTGACAGATTTAATGAGACGAACAGAAACGTTTCATAATCAGTTTGCATGTCATAGCGGTACTACCTATGAAGTAGCCACAATACCAGGTGAACCTCATAGTTTCTTAAGTTGCGGGGAAGATGGAACTGTGAGATGGTTTGATCTCAGAGTAAAGGAAAAATGTAATGTGGCAAGATGCAGAGAGGTAAAATAATATATACAAAACTAAATTATTATGAATAAGGTTTGCAACAAATTTGTTATTTATTTTACAGGATGTATTAATTTCTTGCCAAAGAGCTGTGACTGCTTTATCCGTTAATCCTGTAATGCCTCATCAAATTGCAATTGGTTGCTCGGATAGTACCGTCAGAACATTTGACAGAAGAATGCTTGGAACACAGGCTACAGGTAATTTCAATATATTAAAATATAAATTGTTACCTAACGACATTACTAAATATGTGTATCACATATTGTAGGCTGGACAGATAGCAGTGGATCCGTAAGACCACTATGCAGTTTTACAGTGCCAGAATTTGATGGGAATTCTTACAGAATAACATCCTTAAGTTATAGTCCAGATGGACAAGATGTTCTTGTTAGCTATAGTAGCGATCATTTATATTTATTTAGTATGAAGGTATTTATATATTTTATTAGTGTTTTATCCATACTGAATGAACTCCAATTGTGAGATATAAAACTTTGACATTATTACTGTGCTTGCAGGATCAAAGTAACGTACACTTAAGAAAAGATATACAAATGGGAAAAGGCAAAGGTAAGAAACATCCATTGAGATCTCCTCAGCCTGTACGTCGATTAAGATTACGAGGAGATTGGTCAGATACAGGACCGGATGCACGTCCCGAACGAGAGGGTGGTCGACGTAGCGGAACAGGTATTATAATCTTATGATTTTTATTAATTAACAATGAATATGTATCCTTTTTTTTAAAAAAATCTTATTGGTATCTTATATCTTTTTTGAAGAAATTGCTCAAGCAAGACCAACTTTACATACTTCATTGATGCAAAGGATGACAGATGTCCTTAGCAGAATGTTGAATGATCCAGCGACGCGTGCTGCTTTAAGTGGTGGTGGAGAAGATAGTTTAGAAGGTGTTATAGATCAACAAGAAAATAGTCAACGTAGTAACGATAATAGCACTGTGCCCAACGTAGATGCTAATCGTGAACAACAACAAATAGAAGCAGAAACAGAAACAGACAGTGATGTACAAGCGCAAGAACATATGTTGTCTCTTGATCAATCTGAAACTGCAAGAAACGATGATCATCAAGTTTCAACTGACATGGCAATACAAGGTTCATCTGTTTTAACGAATAACTTTAATACAGAAGAACCAATAAACAATGATTTGGATGATATTCAAGCGACAGAAACTCAAACTAATTTGTTAGAATCGAATAATAATACCTCGAATAATTCAGCAGAAACTAGAAGCAGCGATGGAGAGTGTGATACAGAAGGAGAAAGTAGCAATGCAGAGACAAGTTGTCATAACGATAAGAGAGAAGAAAATATGATGGAAAATCTTCAAGATAGATTAACGACTATGAGAGATGGATTTTTAGAAAGACATGGAAGTGAACCAGCTGTTAGTTTAACATATTCTGATAAAAGTTCGACTAGGGCTACTATATCGTTAGGTGTAGCGAATGAAGTTATTCGAGATAGTTATCACGCAGGTATGTTTTGTAGATTTATCTTATTCTTATATATATTAGATTTATTAATTAAATTGTTATTATTTTTTAGGACCATCTGGAAGTCAAAGTACTGAACGTCTTGATCCAGGCCCAAGTAATAGTTATAAAAAACGTATGTTATATAGAAGTACTCAAGAAAGTAAGTACGGGTGATGTTAGTTTTCATAGTAATTCAGAAAGTTTAATATTTGTCGTTCCTTTTTTTTTTATAGAGAGTGATGACAGTGCTTATATTGATAGCGACGACGAGGATGTACCAACCCATCATAGGTAAGTAAAAATTAAATCGAATAATTATTATAATAAGTATTTAGAAAGAGAGATATACGTTACGATATATGAAAATGTTTTCATTAGATTGGTACATCCAGTTGAAGCTGAAATGGATGAAGCTATTGCAAATGCTCGTACGTCACAAGGCCAGGAATCATTCGATGAGACATATTTAACAGAGCTTTGCGTTAAACAAAAATATACGGGCCATCGAAATGCCAGGTATGAATTATTTATTGCGTTAAATATTAATGAGAATTTGGGACATGCACGTATAAATGATATCAAGCAAGTATATTCATTGGATAAGATTGAAATGAAAAGAATTTATTTGAATATTAATATCATTTCAAATAATAGTAAAGAAATATGTAAGAAAGAAGAGGAAATGCAGAGTGTTCAATCTATACGTATATCATCTTGTGATCGTAAAATTAACACGTCTTTGTCAAAGATTTCCAAAAGTGATTAATGAGAAATAAAATAATTAGATCAATTTGGTGATCTTATAGACAATTTAATAATTGTTAACAATTGTTATAAAAACAAAATCTTGATTGAAACCAAATCCAATTAGCGAATTTGGACAACAATAACCATGTCCCCTCTTACAATTCATGTGTAATTACATTGTCTATTGATTATTTCCTAAGATTGATCGGAAGCCAAATAATAGACGTATCATTTTCCGAAAAAGCCTCCGAGCGGACTGGGCTATGTCTCATAGGCCCATTAAAATTTCTGATCAGTTGTCCTTCCCTGGTTTGACTCTAGTTTCTTTAGGACCATGATCAAAGAAGCCAATTTCTGGGGAAACGACTTCGTCATGTCGGGTAGTGATTGTGGACATGTATTCGTATGGGAAAGAGACACTGCAAAATTATGTATGTTGCTCGAAGCCGATCAACATGTTGTTAATTGTCTCCAACCACATCCTTATCTACCAATGTTGGCTACATCAGGAATTGATTATGATGTTAAGTTGTGGGCACCTACCAACGAAGAGTCCACTTTTGACGAGAAGTTTGCCGAAGATGTGAGTTACAATTTTAATTATAATATTAAATGATTTATATAAATATTGAAATATTATTAATACATTCATCTTATTCTTATCATATTTTTAGTTGAAAAAGAGAAATGCTGTTATGTTGGAAGAAACCAAAGATACGATTACAGTACCTGCCGTTTTTATGATCAGAATGTTGGCATGCTTGAATCAGATACGCAGAGGTAGTAATAATTTATGACGGTATAGAGCAGGATTTTTTAATTAGGGTCCACTGTGTATTTCATAAGTTACCAAATATTATTCATCAATATGTTTTATTCATTTTTTTGGTCCCATTTATTAGCGCGTTTTAATGCATTCCAATTATTTTTAAACCTATACTCTTGAATTGATGTTTTTTTTAAATTTTAGATTTTTGTTATTTCCTTATACTTCTATAGGAGTAAATTTAATGCATATTCTATAGATACATAAATAAAATTATATATATATATATATAAGGAAACATATATTTGCTTTATATTTTAATTGGCGAAAATGATCAATTACATCTATGTTTTGTAGAACCTAATTGGCTGGTAATATAGCATTTCTAAAATTGTAGTTACAAAAAATAAAGATTATAATACAGACAAATTGTATTTGATATGATGATAAACTAAGGAATGTGCATTTTGAAACTTCTTAATATGATTTTGATTGTGTAGAAAGAAAGTGAACGAAATTATATCCCTGTTTTAAAAAATGAATAAACGAATAGATGTGTTCAAAGACGTTTGATTTAATTTGAAGAATTTTTGTTTGGATTAATTGTTGAAAAAGTTCTTTCTTCAATGGAGAATTATGGAATTATGAAGACGATTGCTAGAAGAATTCATGTCTTTCAATAGAATTGCGATTATTTTGTAGGTCGCGGCCGCAGCCGAAGGAGAAGCGGAGACGAGAATGACGAATTGCGAGGTGGATAATACGTTTTCGAAGATCTCTCATACAACTGTTAAAAATTATAAATTCAAGCCTAAGGTAACGATGGTATCCATGTACATATAGAACATTTATATTTTTCGGCCTTTTAGAATACCAATTCTGGAATATCCAATTCCGAATGAAAATAAATAGAATTGTGTAAATTTTAGTCTAGGCAGTCGAATATTTTTAAAACTGTTTGCGAAGAAAAATCCAACGAAATTAATAAAGATAAAGGAAACGAGACGACAGAGATTTTTTAGGTCCATTTCTTTGCTGGTATAAACTTTAAGTATAACATTTATGTGAATTTCAATTCTTAGTATATAATCTGTAATACTCATTAACGCAAATTAAGAATTATTTGAAATAGAATTTGTGTCTGCAATAAAATTCATTCTCAGATTATGACATTTAATATATTCGCTGTTAATGTTTAAAAATAATCTGTTTCTTTTTTTTTTTAATTATAATGTGAGAGACATTTGTTTAGTACATTCATTGTTTATTAAATATTGTAGATAATTTTAATAACAGAACGAAAAGCGAATATGTTAAGGGATGCTTCGTAAAAGATAAAATAAAATTTTATTGTATCAAATGATTCTCTATTTTTAATTAGTTTGGTTTTTATTATCAAGTGTTATCAGTAGCGTGTAATTGTGTTTCACTTTGCCTTTTAGTTTTAACGAAGCAGAGATGATAGCATTTACGATAATTAAAGGTGCGATGTGATCTGCTCTATTGGAATGTAATTTAAAAAGAAAAAAAGGACACAAATTATTTATATATGCTTGACAAATAATATAAGCGTAGGGTACATTTGTGCCGGTAATTGTAATAGTAGACTGTGAGTAAAAAATTGAATGAAATTCATTTTATCATTTATTTTGTAATATAAATAATTTTAATATAAACTAAGTTACACATAATCAATTTTATTTTATTTTTTGAAATACTTTTTTTCAAGTCCATTCTAATTTTGGAAACTAATTTTCTGAAGAATAAGAATTAAAAAAATATAAGAGAAGAAATGCAATGTTAATCGTGATTGTTCATTTAGTTTGTCCAGTAGGACAAAACAAACAATCAGGCGTGCCTTAAAATTGGTCTTGGCTTCTTTTGCAAACCAAAAAACACAAACATAAAAACGAAATAGAATAAATGAATTAATATAGCAATCCAGTTGCGCTTCCACCTTTTAACGATAGCACCACTTAAAGGTGTCAAAGTAGTATTACAAGTGTATTCAAAATAACGAGCATTGTATACTTAACTATGGATCCAATGTATGTTCCGTAATATACATTAAATTGATTTTATAACAAACAAAAAATATGCCTCTTTTGCGATGGAAGATATCTTGTATACGCGTGCACAACGGAACGAAGAAAGAAAAAATTTATTTAAGATTATTATTTAATATATATATAATGTGTACACGGTTTGTTTTTTCTTTTCTTTCTTTTTTTTGCAATAAAAAAGGTGTGGAAAAAGAATCATTTACCTTCTCGTTGTTTGCTTCACTGGTCGTTCGATCATCACTGGTTTTTTAATTAATTCGAATTAACTTCGAATCGTAAGCAGATTAACTAATAAATGAATAATATTTTTTGTCGATAAAGCCCACCAGCCAAGGAGGAATCGGGGCCCTAAATAAAAATGTCGGCAGTATTTCACGGAGATGTATTTCTTTCCTCTTTATTTCTTTGAACATTGGGGACAAAAGTGTTTTTTTTTTCTTTTTTTTTTCAAGTAATCAATCGCTTATCCGTTTACCGTAAATTCATAATATCTGTGTTAATAATGAATAGATTATATTAAATATACCGATGAGAGAAGATTGAATAATTAATTTTTAGTGTTAATCGCGTTTCCTCGAGATTATTATTTTAAAATACACATACGGTTCCTCGGTTCGTTCGATCCTTCTGAAGCTGACAATTTCTTTTTCTTTTCTTTTACATCCAACGTGTTATTTTTGTCCTTTTTTTCTCTCTCTTTCTCACACACAGACACACTACATACATACGTACACGTACACTCGCCGCATACATTTTATTTCTTTCTCATTCTCTCTCATACATTTTACATTATTCACGTATTAGAATCTTGATCGAAGAAACAGCTCTTTTTTTGTTTTTTTCTATATTTCCAAATTTCTAATGATATTGTTTCATGTTCTTCGTACGCGTTGAATTAAACACACGCACACACATGCGCATACATACATACGCAGCAGCACATGATTTTTTAACATTCTCGCCTTTTTATTTGTATCTCTTTCGAAAAAAGTGGTCGTAATTCGTAATTATTAATTATTTTACATAAACAACGACACACGTACCTAATGATTCACAATAATAACCATGTAATGACGATGATAATAATAATAGTAATAATAATATAATAATAATAATTAGTTATAATAATGGTAATAATAATAACAACAACAACATCAACAATAATAATAATAATAATAATAATAATAGTTAATCATTCTATTGGGATAATAAATTTGAATGATTATTAAAATCTATAAAATACGTTGAATCGGAGCACAGCTCGGCTATCATTTAACGAGCCATATTATTTTTCTGTCAAGCGAAATGATGTAAATAGAGAAAAAGAGTTTCGATTTATCGAGTCTTCAGAAAATCTACTACGCAATACATATATACTACATACATTATTCCGTTTCTTTTTTTTTTCTTTCATTTTACTAATTTCTTTTTTCTTTTTTTTTTTCTTTCATAATTTTTATCCCTTTTTCTCTTTTGTCATCGCAAAACAGAAATTGTTCTTTCTTTCTCATTCCTTTCTTTTTTTTCCACCACAAATTTCACAAGAAACTACCTTAGCGAGCAAATATTTAATTTAATTGGCCAGCCAATCGTAAATGCACATAGAGAGAAAGAGAGAGAAAGAGAGAGAGATGGAAACTTTTATTTATAAAACGCGAACCAAGTTGCACAAATATTATATGTAATATAAATAGACTCGTCTCGTGGAAACAAAGGTTTCTTTTCTCTATGGAAATTAATGTTAGTAAAAAAAAAGGAAGAAAAAAATCACATAAAAGAAGTATAATCAAAAGTTTAAACAATAAAACGGTTCTAGGTGCGAGAGAACAATGCACCAACATTTTCTTTCTTCATTTTTTCGCTCGCCAAGCCGTTTTCTTTTTACGTGTAATTAATTTCATTCTCATATATATATATACTACAAATATACGTATGTATATGTATATATATGTTAATTGTGTAATAACACTTGCATACATTCGATTTAAAACGCAATACACTTACACCAAAAACGTATTTTATATCATCGATTGTAATGATTTTTTATTTCTTGTATTTTTTCGCTGATAGCTATTGAAATCTAATGCAAGTATCATGCGCATACACGCATACACATACATACGCACATATATTCATCGCAATTTCGTATCGCGCGTGACGAGAAAAAACATTGATATACAAAACAAATGAATTTGTTTTTTTTTTCGCTATTTTAACTTTCAAATCGTATCCTTCCTTTTTTATTTTTAGTCGAAATATATATTAAAATACACATACATAATTCGTAGGCATTCATAGGGAACGTAACGATTGATATAAAACATCGAGGAAGCGCGGCCATTTTAAATAGAATTTCAACGAGACGTGGATAAGATCGTGTTTTTTTTTTTTTAAGA
The DNA here is from genome assembly GCF_001313835.1 of Polistes canadensis. NCBI lineage: Eukaryota > Metazoa > Arthropoda > Insecta > Hymenoptera > Vespidae > Polistes > Polistes canadensis. The sequence continues at coordinate 803,708 of NW_014569584.1, forward strand.
AGTTGTACAATAAGAAGGTGTTATAAATTGATTAATTTTGTTAATTCGTTCGTTCATGTGTAATCGAAAAAATTCATGTCGAAGATAAAAGAAAAATTGCAAAAGAATAGACTAAAAAACGATTGGAAAAGAAAAAAATAACGAATAAAAAATATCGTTGATTTTCTCGATTGATTATTATACTCGTATCACTTCCCCACACACACGAGCACACACACACACGCACGCACACGTTTTTCTTTAATTTATAATTGATACGCGAAAATGAATTATATATGCATTCGGCCAATTGCGTTGGCATTGCGAGGGACAAATGTATCGAAGTACTTACTTACATACAAATACGAGTCAACGTTTAGCGACGATGAATAATCATACATATTGGAAGAAAAGGAAAAAGAAAAATATTTATATAGTATATATTCACTTATTTATATACATATGTGGCCAAAGTAAATTAACAAATGGGAAGAAAAATAAAATAAGTAAAAGATAAGAAAACAAAGTTAAAAGGAAAAAAAGATTTGAATATACGGAATGTACGATTTGCGAGAGCCCTGTGTGTAACTTTGACGAAAAATCATCCTATTTTTAATATATTTTATATTATTTTTATTTTATTTAGTTACTTTTTATTTTTTTATGGTTATTTCATTTTTTTTTCTTCTTTTTTTCTTTTTTGTCTTTTAAATACTCTTTCTAAGGTTAAGGATAATTATTGAAAAAGTCATCGAAATGTTTAGGATGATCCGAAAAAGTTCTTGACAAGTGTCGAAAAATCTTCGAATCTAAAAAGAGCTAAATATATTTTCTTTCTTTCTCTCTTTCACTCTCTTTCTTTCTTTCTTTCTTTCTTTCTCACTCTCTCTCTCTCTCTCTCTCTCTAATTATTCTTACTTTTTCTCCGGGTAAATACTTCGTTCGTTAAGTATTTATTAAATACGATTAAAGTTTCGAACAAAAGGTTCGCGTAGCTTTTTTTTTTCTCCTACATATGTATTTCTAATTTGAAATTCTCGTTCGTCGCGTAGTCGTCTTGTGGAAGTTACGAAATAATAAATAATCATTGCTAAATTTCCACGGGCCTTCCGGGAAGCGGATTAGTTTAGATTATAACGGTTCAAAACAATGATGACGTTCGGTTTCGATTAGTTCAAACATTTATGAGAATCGAAATGAAATTTTTCAACTGTTACGGATGGATATAAAACAACAATCCTCGTTCATATCGATATCGGTTTCGGGGTTTCAGTTTTCTGATTGTATCGATTTTATATTAGTATTACAACTGTTATTTTTCAGTTCTGTATCGAATCGAACCGTAATTGATACAGACAAAATACCATTAATTATATCGATTCGAAAATATTGAAATGTGTAAATCGATATGAGCGAAAATTATTATGCCGATAACAATTAAAGAATTGTTCTTTTTCATTACTCTCATAATTGTTTTATTTATAAACTGATATAATATAACAGTAAGAAACAGTTACTTTCAAAACCGTTAGAATCCCTGGTTTATTAACTTACACCTCATTGTTTCAGGTTTTCAACTATTTTAATTATTTAATTTTTTTTTTAACACAAAAAATGGAAACCAAAAAATCATGACAACAAAAGAAATGATAAAGAATGAAAAGAAATGTAAATAAAGTAAAGAAACGCGGATGGTGGTAGGTGCATTATCAAAATTTCGTGCGTGTTGTGCATCAAGAAGTTTCATTTCGAATTAAGTATAATATCTAAAAAACGGGGATATATTTTAAAAAGCTTATAGATTTTTTCGTCTAATACATTCGCGTTTAAGGATTTATAATTTGATAAATGTGTCATTTGTATTTGCGTGTGTGTATGTACGTATTCGTGTATAGAAGTGTTTTTTAATAAAGAACATCGTTAGTAACGATTATTTTTTTAATTATGAAACTGCCCGTACTGTCGTCTGGTTGGACGAAAAAAGAAGGTAAAAAACAAAAATTAACAACAATTAACAATAAAAAAGCGAAAAATCGTCATCGTAGCTCTGATTATTTCGTACGTATTTTTGCTTTCCTCTTTTTGAAATAACTATAATTCGATTAGTATTAATAATATAATAATAATAATTATAATTATAATAGTAGTGTGATTTTCTCTTCACCTCTTTCGTGATCTTCTTTTTCCTTTGCGGTAGTGATATACATAGTTTAATCTTAGTAGTCGTTAACGTTAATGATAATCGTATATAATAACAATAATAATAATAATAATAATAATAATAATAATAATAATAATAATAAAACAATAAATGGTTTTTTATACAACAATCACACGTAGAAGCGA